>NC_056740.1:396900045-397052545 GCF_019279795.1 Protopterus annectens | reverse complement strand
TTTTTTTAAAAAATAAATATAACTGTAAATCGAAAGCAGTAGTTTATTTAGCAACGTGTGACTCATTGTCCTATATTTTATATAGGAAAAACAGGGAGAGCTTTATCACAAAGGATTTATGAACATGAATATTCTATAAAGAAAAACAAAATAAATAATGCTTTAGCAAAACATATTAATTAATTTAATAATCATCAATTTTATTTTACAGTTATAGATCATGTTGAAATAGAAGACAGAAGCCCTTGGGGCTTAATACTTTAACAAAAAGAATTATAATGGCAAATTAAACTACAAACGGATACATGGCCGGGAATAAAGTACAATAGCCCCTATATTAAAATTAATGGCATTAAATAGAAAGAAAATTAAAGATTAATAGCTCTTATTAATTAATATTTATAATTGTTTAATGATAAGTATAGAAGATATATATGCTGCCCCTATTGTTTAAGTATGTACAATATATAATGGATATTATTTTAATGTTTGAAAAAAATCCTTTTTATATATATATTTATTATATATATATATATATATTTTGATATATTTCAATATTTTAAGTATTTATTAATGGTAATAGATAAAAATAGATTTGTTCCACCCTTATAAGGCTGGTAACATTATTTTAATAAGTATTCGTGCAATAATAATCATAATATTCATGATATTTAAGGCGATTATTAGTAAAATATTTTTTAATTAAATAATTAATGAATATGATTTAGAAGATAAATAGAAATATATAAACTTTTAAATTAAATAATATAAGTTTTAGTATATAATTATTTAACATTTAAAATATTTATTATATAACATATACTTGTATTATTTACGGTTTTATAAGTTTTTTAATATGAAATGTGAAATTTATTTATGATGTAATTTGGCTAGATTTGTTATGAAGAAACAGAATGGATCATGGTATATATTTTTAAAGTGTCAAAATGCTATTAGTAGGCATGCGCTGGCTTTATGAGTCATGTGGTTCTGTTTGAATTTAGGAAAGTTTATAAAATGAAGTGAAGTAATTTAAGGTAGTGTCTGAGGAAGTTTAATATTAATTAAATGAAAACGCTTACTTTTACTCTATTTCATATTTGTTTTTGAACGTTTGTGCGTTTAAAGTTTTTAAGTAAAATAAAATCATTTGATTCCAGCTGGTGTTTTTTCGCTTTTTCGTATTTATTGGTATGTATGTATATATATATATATACATATATATATATATATATATATATATATATATATATATATATATATATATATATATATATATATATATATATATATATATATATATATGTTTATTTATTTATATGTTTCATATATTAGTATGTGTGTATGTTAGTGAATACATATATATTTATATATATTTATATATTTCGATGTTGATATTCTTTAAAGTAATTCTTTTTATTATTTCATGGAGTTTGGTATTGGGCAGGATGTATTGTTACATTATATTTGGGCAGTCTTAGGATGTCATTCTCCAGTGTATTGGTGATGCTAGTGCAATGCTATTTTGTATTGTATGTCTCTTTAAATGTTTTTTTGCCACTGTTACATAAACTACTGCGACACTGTTGTTGGATACACACGGATGACGCTTTCGAGCAAAACCGGTCTGTGGGGTAGACTTTGCTTGCAATAAATGCTTCATCTCAGCTGTGCTGTCTCTTTTTCTGAGTGCTGGATGAGTTTTGGGTATTTATATATATATATATATATATATATATATATATATATATATGTGTGTGTGTGTGTGTGTAGATATATATATATATATATATATATATATTTATTTATATGTGTGTGTGTGCGTGTGTATATATTTATATATATATATATATATATATATATATATATATATATATATATATATATATATATATATAATTATTTAGCATTGTGCAATTATTTTTATTTTTTTTGTTTTGTTTTTTTCCTTATGCAGTTTTAACCTCTTTAAGAAGGGTTAGTTGCATATATAAACATCAGTGCATACAGCAGAGTGTAGACTCAGAGCACAAGAAACAAAATTGAACAACGTTTGTTTTTGCAAAGTAAGGTATTTTACAGTTATGCAATGTGGTATGCACATTTTATGCTGATTTGGTGTCCAGATTTTTGCCCAAATATAAGTACTTTTCAACATCCTTTATCCAGATTTTGTGTGTTTGCAGGTCTGGAGGTATGCATCAGTGTCTGCCTTTGACAGATAGTCCGCTGATGTAGTTGTTAACTAGTAGGTCAAGGTCATCTGATCTAAAGGCTCCCCTTCAGTTATGAACCAGACCAGCTGGCAAAGAGACACAACTGCAGCAGATCAGATATCCATTATAAAACACTCAGGAGGACAAAGTAATTCTATCACCTGTATTGTAAATCGAGCCCAATGTATTACAAATGTTCATCATTCCCACTACTGCAGCAGCCTTTAGGTAATATGGGTTATTTCCCTGCCCAAGAAATAACCTACCACTTTCACACAGTTCTGACCCTTCCCAACACTCACACACACCTTTGCTCTGAATGTTGACTGGCTAGTCTTGAGGGAAATCAGCAATCAGAGTGAAAATGTCTTCAGTATTTTCTTGCTGCTCGACAGGGGAACAGGAAAATAACTTTCTTGGATGACGTAAGCCAGGGAACCTGGTTGGCTAGGCTTACGTAGGCCCTTGGGCTGATAGCCTAGTACTAACCTATGCCTCATGGAGAAGCATCTCTGAAGAGATTCATTTTTAGCAAATGAGAAACCCTTCCACATTATTTTCTGTGACCAAAAAAAAACGTCATTTCCCCTTTTAAAACAATATATATATATATATATATATATATATATATATATATATATATATATATTTTTTTTTTTTTTTATCAGTATCAGAAGTTTCCTGTCAGGGACTGTTATTTCTTTTAGATATTAGTGTTCAACCTAACTGGTGGGCTGTTTTTGTGAAAAAAAATGTACTGCTTGAGTGAACTTTAATTTTATGAATAAATGTTTTACTTGCAGACATGCAGCGATGTGTTTATCAGTGTAGGGCTTATGTTCGCTTTATGATTACCTACCTGACATTTTGTTTTTTCTGTCAGTGTCAGGGAATTTGTGTGCTGCTTGTGTTTTTCCTTTGTGAAGGGAATGGGATAATTGGTGTCAGTGGCAACTTAACCTTCTGACCAACTTGCTCCAGCAACGCTTACCACTTCTAGCATGTCCTCTGCTGCTGCAATGTGGATACTTAACTCTGGTCCTGCTTGTTCCATTCCTGCTGTCCCTAAAAAGTAAAAAAAAAAAGCACTTGCTGCGAATCACTTGCCCATGCTGTGGACTCTGTCTGTGCTTCAGCTGATAGTGGATGAACCTGCAGTGGCCATCAGTTCATCAGACCATTCACTTATCCTGGGGTCAGTCACGACCTCTTTGGCCATTCAGTCTCCAATCCAGGCATGGGAGAAACTTCTTTTCTAGGGCTGAGAGACTCTCTGGGAGATTCCCAGTTGGGCAAACGAAGCAAGAGGCCATTAGACTGTCCAGCGCCCCTCCTTTGAGTCTGTTTTCTTCCACAGGAACTCCTATAAAGAAAAAAAAATGCAAAGCTTAAACATTGTTTAGCTCAAAATGTAATTACAGTTAAAAAGTGATTTTCTTACCTTAACAAGACATGCATTGCAGACTATGAATCCTGGTATCCAGAAGCTATTACAGGTGGGCATCTACTGTAAATTACAGTGTCTGATTCTGATTATGGCAGAGATAGAGCTTCTTCTCCTACAAATTCACAAGACCAACTTTCTAAGAGTGAGGAAAATATTAACTCTTACCCTCTTATGCATGAATCTTTTAATCAGACCATAGCCAGAATGAATGAGGTGTTGTCATGGAAACAAATGTATGTTCACCATGAACTGAGCATATAATGTAATATGTTACAAGCTGATGCACCTCATTCTTCTCCCATCCTTCCCTGTACTTTCAGCCCTGGAGACTGTGCGGCTTGTAATCATTCTCCTGTCCAGCTGTCAATCCATAAAAAAGGCAGCTAAAATGTATAAAGTTCCTCAGACCAATGTATTTATTTTCCTTCACCTTGGGTCAGACCCAGCAGCCATATCCACTGCTTTGCCTGCTGGCAGTAGTTTGATGGTAAACACTAACCTACCTCTTGGTGACAAGAAAGGCAAAGTGCTGGACTTCCTAGGTCACACAATGTTTTCTTCTCCTTGAGCTTTCTGGATTCTCATTTAGGCATACATGTGGAAGTTTATGCATTTATAAGGACATTCTGAGTGATTTTCCTGCCATTTTTCCTATAGAAGAAGGCTGTTTTCTGATTCAAACTGTTTCTCCCTTTCTCAGTTATCTAAACATACTTGGAGTGTTGTACACATCCTGTGTCTAGGGCCACTCCTACTGCTAGAGTGTTGAGAAGATGTACCTGAGTATTTGTATAGATCCTGTATCTAGAGCCACTGCTACAGTGTTGAGAAGATGTACCTGAGTATTTGTATAGATCCTGTATCTAGAGCCACTGCTACAGTGTTGAGAAGATGTACCTGAGTATTTGTATAGATCCTGTATCTAGAGCCACTGCTACAGTGTTGAGAAGATAAACCTGGGTATTTGTACAGATCCTGTGTCTAGGGCCACTCTTACAGTGTTGAAAAGATATACCTGAGTATTTGTACAGATCTTTTGTCTATGGCCACTGCTACTGCTACAGTGTTGAGAAGATATACCTGGGCATTCAACCAAATGTTTGTTAATGAGGTGTAAAGTCTGAAATTTTAGATTCTGCTTTTGAGGCAGGGAGGTATTGTTCAGCTGTTCTACTGCCCAGGCTCTCAAACAACTTGATGAAAGAAAGAAATCAGTTCAGGAAATTTCTAATATTTTTAATGTTTTTCAATGCAAGTCTTTTAGGGTTCCATCTTACACTAAAAGACAGCTAAGTCATTAGAACAAGAATACTCATCTATCTACCTGCTTCACTGAATAAACTACTTGAAACGTGAACAACACATCTTGGCTCCTTTCACAGGGAGGACATCACAGAGAGAGAATCTCCTAGATCTGCTAGCTAAAGTGATTTTATCTGTACTGATCCTTTGTATTCAGTTTCTCATAACATTAGATGTTTAATTTCTTATTGCTGCAGTAACAGTGCCCACCTTACATATCACTACTCATGTATAGTTGTAGTTGGCATATAAAGTAGGATTCTTTGTATTTCTACTTTATAGGTTCTTTGATATTTTTTCTTTTTTTGGTTCGGGATAGTTAAGCTTCTATCTGTCTTTCTCTCTGAATGGGCGAAAAAGTCCTGAAGAAATCTTTCCTCTGGTAGGTTTTTTTTTTTTTTTTCCTGAGGAGGGAAGCAACCCATATAGCCTAAAGGGTACTGAAGCAGTGGAGAATCTGAGCAGATATTGCCATGGGTATGTGCAACTTACACAGCTGTAGTTGTTAAACAAAGCAGAATAGTTCAAACCAACATTTGCAAATAAGAAATGGTTAAATATGTAAAACAATTAAATTACTAAGCTAGTTATAAAAAATTTCAACAAGCTAGTCTTATAATAATGAGATATTTATAGGCCAAAAACAATTACTAAGAAAACATACACATTCGTTTTATTAGAAGATAATACGGCTATATGCACATCACATTAAAACATGGGTATGCCAAGAAAATAGGATGGCATTTAAACAAGAGAGTTAGTAGAAGAGCCTAGACAGGAAAACGAGTAAAGGCATCATTAGAGGGCACGGAATATAAACATTGACAAAAGTCAAGCATATAAGCAGAAAACTGATTAGTAAATGCAATTATGGCCTATTGTCATAGTGATATAAAAAGATGGGTAAAGTTTAGTGACCCACAGGGAGTTCTGTTGTAAACTTTATGTACCTCTAAAAGAAAATGTTATTTTGTACTTTGGCTGTTATCAACAAACTAAGTAACTTTGTATTCCTTTTTCAAATACAGCTTGATTTTTTTTTCCTGAGCAGAGCAAGGCTGCTTATTTTTGTGAGATCAGATGGCATGGAATTCCATGCAGCAGAAGCAATCTTTGAAACTGCTTTAACTATGGCAAGTGTAAAAGAAGGCCTTCTTAGGAGGATGCTGACTTGATTAGTTAAAGGATTGTGTATAGATTCATAGATATTCCAAGGCCACCGAGTCTCATGACGGTTCTTGCCTTGCCGTTGCTCTCCTACATGCCATATACCTTCTTTCTCCAGGAGGGCTGTACTGGTCAGTCCTACAGTAAATTTAATACCCATCCGGTCATCTAGCTTGTTTAAAGGACTATGGTGAGTTGCAGGAGGGCTGTACTGGTCAGTCCTACAGTAAATTTGTTAATACCCATCTGGTCATCTAGTTTATGTTTAAAGGACAATGGTGAGTTGCAGGAGGGCTGTACTGGTCAGTCCTACAGTACATTTGTTAATACCCATCCGGTCATCTAGTTTATGTTTAAAGGACAATGGTGAGTTGCAGGAGGGCTGTACTGGTCAGTCCTACGGTGCATTTGTTCATACCCATCCGGTCATCTAGTTTATGTGTAAAGGACAATGGTGAGTTGCAGGAGGGCTGTACTGGTCAATCCTACAGTAAATTTGTTAATACCCATCCAGACATCTAGTTTATGTTTAGTGGACTATGGTGAGTTGCACTGCTTAACATGCAGGGGTAATTAACATGCAGGGGTAATTTATTCCTGAAATTTAGGAGACTGTTGGTCATAAACCTCTCCCTCCATCATGTTTTCTGTATTTGTTCATGAAGATTTAGGCTTAGGTTCTGGTACTGGTGGAGATATTTGACATGGGTAGAAACAGGAGGTTCAGGACAATTGGGTCTCTAATTGCATTGTAAGTAAGACAGAGATCTCCTAAAAAGATTTTGTACTGCACTGAATAAAGGGAATGAGCTGCCAGCCTGATTTGTGCGATACATTCCAAAGGGACATTGTAGTCTGTAAGTAGCCTGATTAGTACCAAATATGATGGCATGATTACCTCTTTACATCTTGATGATATTCCGTAAGGAATTTACTGGACTTAATAAAAGGATTCCCTGACAGCCATTGTTACTTGACAGTCAAAAGAGAGGGGAGCTATCAACTCAAGTAAGTAGGACCCAAATTACATTTTCATTTTGTAGAGATGTGTTGTCTAGACAGTATGATATGGGGAGGGATTATTTCTTAAAAGTCATGATACAAGTGTTTAGTCTGAGCCCATTTTTAATACCCCAAGAGTTTACAGGAAGAGTTCATTCTGGAGGATTTGGGTGTTACATATGGTGGCTTAACCCCCAGTTTTTAGTAATCTGCAGACTTTCTGAGCCACAGGTCTTGGCTGTCTACTTGGAGGTTTGGGAAGTAAATACCAAAAGGTAGAGGCCCCAGCATTGAGCCTTGAGGAACTTGGCTGGTCACTTTCATACTTTCCGATGAGGTACCTGCAACTTGCACTGTGTGTGAAATTTTGTCTTTCAGACAGTTTCTATCCTTTGTGCCATGTAAGAATCAATATTTAAAGTATTTAGCTTTTGTATGGTGCCAGGGAAAGGAATGGTGTTGAAGACCTTAGCCGGATGAAGATATGTCGCATGCACTGCATGGCTACCATCTACAGCTTCCATAAATCTTTCAAAGACATTTGCCACATTAACTACACAGGGTCTACACTACAGAAAACCATACTCTTGATATCACAGGTTATGAGGGATGTTATAAATAAGTTCCATGACATGTGGCTCATAAAGCTGTAGGTCTGTAATTATCTGGGTCAGTTGCAAGGCCACCCTTATGGACAGGCATCACCACTGCTGTTTGACATTCATGCGGGGCAAAAGCAGTAGTTACATTTAAGTTAAACAGGTTGAGTAGTGTGTCTTCAAGTAAGTGACCTTTAGAAATAATGAGGGGAATAAAGGATTCAGATATTTCAGAAATCTGAATAATAGTCTTGGGGTGAAGCTGGCACTAAATTTGTTTGCAAAGATATTGAAAATAGTAGACCCCATTATGAATAAGTTCTGAGAAGTGTACTGTTTAGTTTTCAGACATAGCTAAAGAATACTTTATAATTATCATTTGCTTTCGAGGCCAGCCTAGGTTTATGGGCTCCTTCAGTGGACCTAATAGTGTTCTTCAGTTTTCTGTAATACTTTTGATGATCACCCTTGAGAAGATGAATTTGGGATCTTTTAAATAACTTAATGATTTTTTGTTGTTGTATAGTTTATTTGTGGCAGTGGAACACCGACGTGATTTGTTTCTTTGAATTTCCTGTGATACTTGATTCTGGCTAAGACATCCAGCTCTATGCATTTTTCTAAATAGGTATACAATTATTTAGTGACGCTTGCTGCTGTAATAAGATCTGAAGAGGTGCCATAATAAGTACATTTTAATATTTTGTCACACAGCAGGTTGAGTTTGGGATATTTGTAGCCTTAAATTCAGTGGGGGCTGCTATAAGAGATTTTGTGAGCTTAAAGGAGGTGGTCACAAGTTTATGGACAGATTTCACTGGGGAAGAAAATACCTATGAACCTATGAAGAGGATTGGTGGAGGAGGCAGCAATATTTGTATGAATTGGGCCAGGAATGCTGTGGTATCCAGTAGGTTTTAGTTACCAGCTGCTCAAGAGAATTTAAGTCTAGGAATTTTATTGCATGTCCTACATTTGAAGTGTAGGTGTCCCAGCATATTGAAAGATAGTTAGTTCCCCAAAAATAAGGGAATGTTTGCGTAATTATTATAGAACAAAAAAGGTGTTCTAACAAGATGTAGTTGATGATTTGTCCTGCTTAATGATCTGCACTTCAGTTAGTTGAGTTTGGGAGTCGATAAGAATCTGCCGGGAGGTATTAACTGCAATAAAAATAATTGAACAAATACAGAGATTCCACCACATTTGCCATTGGGCTGAAGGTATGAAAAGCACACAATCCTGGTATAGAGGGAGTTCTCTTTACATTAAAACCAAGTTTCAGTACTTCTGCACACATGGATGTTTACAGGTGCAGGAGTGCCTGAAGGTCAGGCTAGTTATTGTTTAGACTTCTGGCATTTAGGTAGAGCCACCTTAATGCACCCTGATTTGGGGACTGATAAGTTAGTTATGCTGGAATATACATCAACTGGACTGTGCCTAAAAAGGCACTGGGGGACAGCAAAAGCTTTAGTTAGCAGGCAGAAGCCTTGAAACAAGAGGTGCCAGGCCATCCTTAGCGAAGCAGGTTGGACTGTTGAGCACCTCATCTCATGCTGACCTATACCTGTTATTGAAGTCGGTTATCTTTTCTTTGTATCTAGACATCATTCAAGGTGAATAAAGGATTCCACTCAGGACTAGTGTCTTATCTGTATTTGTAACATGCATGGAAGGTTCTGACATGTCTTTCTGCATATGCCTCAGGATTCTATATTTCAAGTCATTCACTGCCATATCATAGTTGTATTTGTCAACAGTTAGGGTCCTTAGGATACTTGTAATGTCAAAGATCCTGAGACCTCAAAGAGAACTCACTGCAACTCGTTCACTGTAATCCTTTCCTTGTCCAGCCTTGTGAGTGATGAGTCAGTGTGCCTAACAACAGAGTCGCTTATTACTGAAACATTTTTATTGCTACTGAGGTTTAAAGTAATAAATCTGGAGTGTTTTTTTGCTCTGAGTGACTCTTTATGGGAGTTATATATATGAGGTGGATGTATGGCCTGCGTTTTGCTTAGACGTAATATTATTTTAGCAGACTCTGGAAGTGATTGTTTGCAGTCTCTGCATAAGACATCTTGGTATGATTAGAGAAGCATTGTGGTGGACATGTATGAAGCTCATGGGACAAGTTGCTAGGGTGAGAAAGAAGCCCTTATATTAATTATGTATTTATTTATTTGCAGTTTGATTACCGGGGAAGTCCACTGGGCCGAACTGACCCATTTTCAGTGGAGGCCCAGGGAGAAAAGCTCCAAGATGCATTGTACAATTTAGATACAACTGATACTTAATATTAAAGATAATATTATGTAGAATAGTTACTCATAAATGCATTCAATATCATGCATAGCTAAATTCATTAAGCTTGCAGGTAGGGATCATACAGTTTCATTTGAAGAAAACAGATATGTGTTAGGTGTGGAAACAGTTTACATACAAACCTTTTAAGAAAATGTAAGTACGCTTTACATACGCACATCAACAGTAGAATGCTATTTACAATATTTACAGGGTTGGGCTGTGTGAGGGCAGCTGTAGGAGTTGTTGAGAGCTTAGAAAGAAGCTATAGAAATTGTTGAGAGCTTTGATAGGCTCATAGGAAGATAACTGTGAGAGTTGTAGAGCTTGGGAACCAGAGGGAGAACCCCCTTGGATTAGGTTGGATGAAGGCAGGTACATTTCTATTTAGTGGACAGATGTTTGAATAGTTGGGTTTTGACATTTTCTGAGTTTGGTTTGGTTCGTAGTGTGCAGGGAAGGGAATTCCATTTTTTGCCTAGTGAGAAAGATAGGAGAAGTTGGCCAGCAGGACGTTTAGGTTTATGGATAGTAATTAAGTTCTGATTTTCAGATCTGAGAGCTCTGCTGGGTGTATACGGGGGAAGGATGTTAGAGTGTGACATTTTGTTGGGTGAAATATGAGTCTATGTGCAGTGATGAGTTGGAGATAGTCTAGGTAGTCTGGGAGTTCAAGCCAGTTCAGGGATTGTAGGGCTGGGCAGTGATGGGTGGTATTTTTAGATTTAGAGGCAAATTTAGAGATTTTGTTGTAGCAGTTTTCTAGTTTAGAGGTGATAGAGGAGGACAGGCTGGTTAGGAGAGGGGCTCCATATAATAAGGAAGGAAGAAGATAAGTCGAGGCCAGAGTTTGCCTGGTAGAGTTGGAGAGAAAGCGATTATTCCTATACAGCATATCTAGCTTTTGGTGGGTTTTCTTAATATTTTGTTGAATATGAATATCAAACTGGAGGTGTTCATCTACAGTAATGCCAAGTAGTTTTGCAGAGGGGACCACTTCTGTAGGTGAGTTGGTTTGACTTTAGCCTTTGAAGTTGTTTTTATCATAGGAAGAGGGTCTTTGTGGGAGGGAATAGTAGAATCTTTGATTTATTTGCATTGAGAGAGAGGTGGTTTTGAGAAGGCCTTTTGGGTTTTAGTCAGAAATTCAGGGAGGTTTGAGGCAGAGCAGATTAAGGTTGAATCATCTGTGTATTGAATGATTTTAGCATCAGGAATAGCAGTGTGAAAGTTATTGATGAAGATGTTAAAACGCATTGGCCCAAGGATCGATCCCTGTGGTATGCCAGTTGGGGTAGGTAGGAAGGAAGAGATGGAGTTCTTCCATTTGACTGCCTGTGATCTGTCTGACAGGTAGCTGGAGAACCAGGATAAAGCATCATGTGAGAGATTAAGTTTTGAGAGATGACAGAGAAGGTGCTTGTGGGAAACTGTATCAAAGGCTTTACACCGAGTAAAATAGTAGAAACTAAGTGTCCTGAATCTCGGGCTTGATTGACAGTTTCTAGGAAAGAGAGTAGAGCGGTTATTGTGCTATGGCCTGGACGGAAGCCATGCTGGGTAGGAGTGAGAACATTGTTTTGGGTCAGGAAAGGCATAAGTTGGAGGTAGATGCATTTTTCTAGGATTTTGGAGATTGGTGAGAGCAAAGCAATGGGGCGAAAGTTTGAGATGCTGGTATTTTTGCCTCCTTTATGAAGAGGAAGAATATAAGCTGAGCACCAGAGTTTGGGGACATATGATTCTTTTATGGATCGATTGATAATGATGCTGATTGGGAGAGCAATGCCATCAGCAGCACATTTTAGGAAGGAAGAGGGAATATTGTTGGGAGCGTTAGAGCAAGGTTTAATTTTGGACAAAAGTTTTTTTTATAAAGTTAGTGGAGATGTGTTTGAGTTCAAACCGATGAGGTGAGTTAGAAGGGGGAGAGTGTAGAGCAGTTGGGTTATTATTGGGAAATGTCTTGGTGAGGGTAGTAATAGTGTCTATGAAAAATGAGTTAAATTCAGAGCCTAGTTCGAGATCAGATTTACTTGGGTCAGGACAGGGATTATTCTTGAAGCAGTGAGTTTACTGAGTTGCAGAATTTTGGGGGTTTTATTGTTATTGGACTGAAGTTTGATATAGTGGGATTTTTTTGTCTTTGGTGATTAGTCGTTTTGCACGGTTGTGGAGCTGTTTATATTGGAGCAAGGTATTGGCCAGTTTATTGTTTTGGTAAAGCTTCCATAGTTTGCCTCTGTGGTGCATAATCTGTTTTGTCTCTTTGGATAGCCAAGGAGCAGTTTTAGTTTTTATCCTTTTGTTTCTTAGTGGGGCTAGTGAGTTTAAAGTATCAAGGAAGACCGAGTTGAAGTATTCTATAGCCTTGTCAAGAGGAAGGATGTTTAGAATTTGCCAGTTCATTTGTTTGAAAGTATTTGAGAAAGTAGCTGGGTTGAAGCTACTGAGGTTACGAGTTTGAATGTACTGATGCTGGTGTGGGGAGGAACTAGTTGAGCGATGCATGAAAGCTGGGAGGTAGTCGCTAAAGGTATCAGGAATTGTGCCAGAATTGATTATTTTGTTTGGATCTGAGACTGGGATCCAATCTATAATGGATCCGGGAGGGTTTATTTTGTTAGGTCGAGAGATGGAGAGGATTATTTGAGTGAAGTTATATAGGTTAATGTAGAGGGAGGGAGAGGGGCAATTGATTTTTTTCCAGTCGATATTCACATCACCAAGGATATAAGTTTCATAGTTAATTTCAGTAGAGGCCCATGGGAGAATATTTTCAAGTGTAGAGATATTGTTACCAGGTGAGATATATAGGGCAATGATGCAGATATTTTTATGTTTATTTAGTTTTAGAATTCCAGCAGTTAGTTCAGTGGTCAGGAATTGGAATTTGGAGGGGAATTAAGGTAAGAAGGTTGGAGTAGACTAGGGCAGTGCCTCCATCTTTTTTATTTAGTCGGTCATTTCTGAGACAATGAAATCCTGGGGCAGAATCTCAGAGTCGGAGATAAAGGGCTTGAGCCAGGTTTCGGAGATGGCTAAGATATATGGTTAATTATGGCTTAACCAAGCTTGAAATTGGTGTACTTTGTTGTTTAGACTTTGTGCATTAATTGTAAAATTCTTTAGGGTGTTGAGATAGGAGGAAGAGGGTAAGGGATAAGTGTTGTTAATAAAGGATGTAGGACAAGGGTTAGGATGGATATCACCAGCTTGGACTAGGTTGTTGAAGGAGATATCCTTTAGCCATATTGGTCTGCCAGGCATGCATTTGGTAGATTGTAGATTGGAGCAGGTGACAGTATCTTGACTTTAGAGGAGAAGAGTTTAGGGTGGAATAGGTGCAGAGGGTTGGGCTGAATGAGAGAAGAGGAGATAGAGTGGAAATGGGAGTAAGAGTGAGGGGGAAGGTGGGTTTGTATGGCAGTTGTCTTTGTAGGTGGTATTGGACAAGCATAGGTGGAATATGAGGTAGCATAGTATAGGGGAAGTAGGAACAGAAAGAGGAGGCTGGGGGACTGGAGGGTGTGATAACTTGAGGAGAGCATGTTGGAGTGAAGGGAGAGAGTGGTATGAGTGGTTAGGAAAATAGAGAAGGCTATGAAGAAGAAAGGGTTTAAAAAGTGATGGTGGTATTCTAGAGATTTAAGGAAAGAGGAAGGGACTATAATTATTGGGTGGAGTACAGATTACAGAGTGTAAGAAGGATGGCTATAGGTGGGAGGAGTAATGAGGGGGGAACTGGTATTGGGTAATTAGGCAGAGAGGGTGGGGTAAGATAGGAATAAAGCTAGGAGTACTGGGGGCGGGTGGAAATTGGGAGCAGGGTAGGGGAGCGGAGTGAGCCCGTAGGGCAAACGGAGCGGGAAAGAACACTAGAGGTGAGTATGGCAGAAAAAGTATCAGCAAAGAGCAGTTTAAAGGCTGTAGTTGGAAGGTATGAGCTAAATATTTCCAGCCAGAAAATGAAGGCTGCCTTTACAGAGGGTGGTTTAGCAGGGGGGAGAAGATATTTACAGTCTAAGGATATTAACTCACAACCGTTTGTGAAAAAGTAAAACTTATTGGGATTATAAAGAATATCTACGATTTATATTGATAAATGCTGCCACCTAATGGTAGAAGGAGATAGCAAACAGCAGGGATAGTTGGAGCAGTCTTAAGTTTAAATATATTCTAGGGTAGTGATAACAGGAGAAGGAGAGGGCGAACTGTCTGCTGTAGGCTGTTAGAACGTGCACACAGGAGTTCAGACTAACTCTACAGATAGTACATTGAGTCTACATTTAATTAGTGCTAAGCAACATACATTTACACAATCTTGTTGGGGGAGTCTTCTCAGTAGTATTTTACACCTCTCACAGATGGAATTATTAGTGCCGAGTGTAACATGTAATTGCTTATGCAATGAGGATTAATCATGATCCTACACCAGTTTATAAGTTAACGAAGTTAGGAGGAAAGTGGCCATTGTTATGACTGAGGGCCATTTGGCCTTCTTAAATGTTGTATGGTGGTGTTCAGGATTATGGCTAGATGAATGAGCTGAAGAATTTTATTTTTCATTGTTTGTAGTATAATTGTGTTCATAGGGTCATAGGTTCATACTAGGCTATCTGCCCTAGGGCATTTGTAAGCCTATCCAGAGTGTGTTTGGCTTTTGCCACCCTTTAAAATTAATTTTACTATGCCCTTTTTTGTTATGAGAAGAGTTGACAGCAATAACTGGGAGGGTGTATTGAACCATGGAATTATGACTTTTTAAGGCTATTGCATGTCCAACTACGTTTTTAAGCAGGTAAGATGTTCTTTAAGGGATTTGTAGTTGCTTAAGGTCTTATTGCACTTTACTTTACTTTGGGTATAAGTGTGGAATCGTAATGTTTGATCAATAACTAAGTCAATATGTTATTGTTCTGTTGCACAAAGAACTTTGTTACATAGTGGATTTAATATTGCAAGGCACTGCATGTCAAGAAATCTTTGAGTATTTCCTGGCAGCATTATGGTGGCCTTTTGAGAGTTGATGGCAAGCTTGTTTACACATAGTCAGTTCTATACGAACCATTGGAAAATTCAAGCCAATTGTGCCTTGCCAGGTGGCTACCCTTTTGTACCTTCCCTCGAACATGAGTGACCAGTGTTCCACATTTGAAGTCAACTCCTCGTTGGTCCGATTTGACCATAAGCTAATCACCCTTGATATCCACATCCCGTCCCCAACCCCCATTAAAGAAACCATGGTACAAAATTTCTCCAAAGACAACTTCATGCTTCGTAAGACAGAAGTAGTGAACTTCGTGACACCCATGCATATGGACAATACAGTTACAACTGCTGAATCCTACACAAATGCACTCTATAAGCACTTACACGAGTGCATGGATCGTGCTATCCCAAACAGAACCAAGACACTTTCCTCCAAAAAAAGGAAGCCAATCTGGTGGTCCCCTGCCATAAACAAACTGTACAACAGAAGGAAGAAACTGTTGCAAAACAGAGTAAAATCCCATGAGTGGAGGAGCTCCCTGGTCAGCCTCAGTAAGAAGCTGAGATCCCTTATAAGATCCTCCAAAGCTAGCTGCAAAAACAAAATCGCCACTAATTCTAAGGACAACCACAAAGCATTCTATAGCTATGTCAAGAATCTCGATGGCAACACCCAGATCTGCTCTGAGTTACAGTACAATGGCACGAAAATTACAGAACCAACTGATATTGCCAACATCCTGGCAAATAGGTCCTGTGCTAACTTTACCCTCCTCACCCCGAAAGGGCCTATATCTGTACAGGAAGAATGCAGAGTCCCTGTAATCACAACTACACAGGTAAAAGCTGCACGCTCTAAACTCAAATCACAGCATCCATGTGACCGGACAACATCCCAGGCTGCGTTTTACACAAACTTCAGAACAAATTGGCTCCCCACTTAAGCACCATGTTCAATAATAGCCTTGCATCAGGCTTTGTGCCCACTGAATGGAGCACAGCAACAGTTACCCCACTCCACAAAGGTGGAGCCACCACTGATCCCGGGAACTATCGACCTATTAGCCAGACGAGCCTGGTCTGCAAGGCCATGGAACGTATCATCATGGAACTCATAAACAAAGACATTGGTAACCTCCAAACTCTGGATCCCACCCAGTTTGGGTTTGTGAAAGGCAGATCATGCCTCCTGAACCTGATCGACTTCTTTGAGGCAGTCACCAAAGCCATAGATGAGGGTAAGGTGGTTTACACAGCCTATCTTGACCTCGCCAAGGCTTTCGACACCATCCCCCATTCTGGAATTATAGCTAAACTCACTAAACTAGGTATAAATCCCTATGTCACAAGATGGGTTGCCAACTGGCTCACTGACAGAACCCACACTGTAAAAGTTGCAGACTCCAAATCTGACCTCAAAGCAGTGACAAGTGGAGTACCACAGGGTTACGTCCTGGGACCTCTCCTGTTTGGTATCTACTTCTCTGAAGTACAGGCTAACACAGAAGGCCTCTGGCTGACGAAGTTTGCAGATGACTGCAAACTAGAAGCCATAGTCAAGTCCCCAAATGATGTGACCATCCTATAGAAGGGCCTAGCTGAGACAGATGCCTGGTGTCAGAGCCATGGCCTCAAGCTCAATGCCAAAAAGTGCAGTGTCATCCCCTTTGGTAAAAACTCTGTACCTATGAACTACCACATAGGCAGAAATCTACTTAACACTGAGTGTGTGATAAGAGACCTTGGGACCCAGGTGGACAGTAGTCTCTCCTTTGATGGTCACATCGCCACAGTAGTCAGGAAGTCCTTCTAAGTGGCACACCTCATAATAAAAGGGTTCTCATCCAGGAAAAAAAGAGGTCATTGTTCCCCTCTAGTCGACACTCATTAGACCCATTATAGAGTACAACGCCCCTTTTGGAATGTACCTCGTAAGACATCTGCAGCAGCTGGAAAGGCCACAGAAGTACCTTACAAAGAGGATTACTGGCCTCAAACAAATGACCTACACTGACTCAAAAAACTCCAGCTTTACTCCCTAGCTTATCACCTGCTTCGAGGTGATCTTTGCCTAACAAATAAAGCTATGTCAAACCCAGAGCTGTTGGACATACTGCACCTAAAGAAATCCCAATCCCTCCGAGCTACACACTCTAGGGACCTAAACCTTGTCACCACAATAAACAGAACATGCTGGAGGGATAGATTCCTGTCCCAGAGACTTCCCATACTCTGGAACAGGCTACCCATCTATGTCAAGCAAAGTTCTTCATTAGCATTCTTCAAGTAAAATCTTGATGAGTGGATGGGAAATAGGAACTACACCCCGGGGATCACTTCTGTGTCTCTGCTCGACAGTGGCACAGGAAAATAACTTTCTTGGGTGGCGTAAGTCGGGGAACCTTGTTGGCCAGGCTTACATAGGCCCTTGGGCCGATAGCCTAGTACCTACCTATGAATTCTGTAGGTTTCTTGTGAAGGAATATAGTGTATCACACTGCTAGATCTGCAGGAAGAGTCTGTTCTAGTGGTGGGGAAGGCACTTAGCAATGATCCTGCCTGTCCACCTTGTTTTATTAATCTGCTGATAAAGGTTTGATACCTGGGTCTGGTGTTTGTGGGACTGTTTGACTTGTAGGCAAATGAGATCCAGGACCACTGGATCGGTAATGGTATGAAAGATCAGGCATAGATATACCCACACAAGTCTGTAATATACTGAATTAAAGAGTCAGTGTTTCCAGTCTTTTCTTATAGCTTAGGGTTTATAAATCATTGACAGCCTTAGTTTGGAACCTCCAGGGTCTTTCTTATTGTTTCATGTGTCTAATAAGGTATATCCAAAAAGGGGCATTGTACTCAATTTGCCTAATTAGTGTCGAATATAAGGGGACAGTGACCTCTTAGCTCTGGATGATGTATTCCTGTGGCTAATAGCTGCTAAGCAGGATATTCTCACTATTGTCGTGTCATAGTGATCACATGAGAAGAAATTATGAATTCAAGTTCAAAGATACCCAAGTACATTCTAATTTTGAAGTGGAGTATTAGCTATTCTGTCTGCTGGGAGGGGGGTGTCAACCAAATGTGATAATGATGCACTTTTTAGCATCTAATTTGCTTCTCTTTTTAGTACACCGAGTATTTACTAGTTTAAGCTCTTTCAGGAGAGGTTGGATATCAGAGGGAGATTTGACAATGACTCCCCGTTTGCAGTCGTGTAGATTTGGTTACCTGGAGATCCTGGTTCTTGGTCTGGAGCTTAGAAGAGTAAAAACCAACTTAGAGGTCCTAGCACTGAGCCACGTGGAATGCCACTGTTTACCTTTATCCTGTCCTGACACTGTAGTGCCACATGCACAGTGTGGGGGCTCTCTTTTAATCAGCTGGCTGTCCATCTTATCACTAGTGACTTATCTGGTGACGCATTAGTTCAGTAGCAATGCTAACATGGGGATGATGTCAGATGTCTTGTCCAGATCAAGATACTCCATGTGAACAGTATGACCACTGTAAACTGCTTGTGATACCTTTTGAAGATTTCAGCCAGATTCGTTAGACTGGATCTTCCTATTGCAAAGCCAAACTCCTGCCGGTCTAGTCTGATGATATTCTGAATGTCAAGGTTTATCAGGTTATTTGTACTATGTCCCATTGGGCTAGCAAAGGAGACTCATTACGCTGATACTACTGTAACTCATGGGGTCCATGGTGGAACCGCTTTTATGGAGTGGCATCACCACCTCTGTGCACTGAACCCTTTAGTCCATGCCTGCTGTTAGGCCAAGGTTAAATCATTTACAGTCTGGCTCTGTTAAGGTCTGTTTTTTAAGCAGCTCAGCATATTATCAGATCCCATGCAGGAAGTGTGTTTGATCTTGGGCATTACTTTCAATATATGTAGTTTAATAAAGATGGGGGTGAGGGTTGAAAGATTCAGGTACAGAAGGGCTTTGGATAATCATTGCTGGAGTAAAATTTATATTGAATTTGTTTGCTGCTATATTGGCAGTGCCCACTGGGTTTTAGTAGGTGGTACTGTTTTTACAAGTTTGATGCAAAGCTGAGTATTATTTCCTAGTTTCCTGTTGTTGAGACTTTTGATGTTGAGTAGAGTCACCCTAATTTGATCCTGTTTTGATATTGGTATGCTTTCTTGGTTGGGATGTTCATTAACTAAACTTTGCCTAAAAAGACACTGCGAGGACAACAAAGGTTTTAGCTAGTATGTGGAAGCCTTTGAATGAAAGTTGCAAACCATCCTTTGCAAAGCAAGTAGGACTATCACGCCTCCCGTTTCATGGTAAACCATACTGGATCCCCTAGAATAACACCAGTTATACAGATAGTTTTTGGAAGTCGTCATTTTTTCATTGCACCTTGGCGTCCTTATTAGGGAAAGAAGGATTCTGCTCAGAAGCAGACTGCTGCCTGCATGTGTGACATGTATGGAGAACTTGAATATGTCTCTCTACATATCCCGCAGGATTCTGCACCTCAAGTCATTCACTCCCATGTGTACAACCACCATTTCATAACTGTATTTGAGTAGTGAAAAGGTCCTTGGGGCCCTTGAGACAACTGAGATCCTGGTACCCAAAAGACAACTCCCTGAGGACAAAATATTCTTCACCTAGTACTTACTGCTTCCATATCTTTACATGTCTGAAGATGACAGTAGTTGACTGCCTCCACACTCGATACTGGTTCATTTATTCATAGATTATTATTGGTACTACTCATTGACTTTCAAGGTTTGGATTTAGACTCTATTTAGTTGCCAAATTTCTTGTTTCTAAAATGCTTAAATGTTTCATCATTCTGGAGATTATTTGTTGTGTTTTCAGAGGAAGATTTTCAGAGCAGACTGGAGACAACTGGCATCACTGCGGTGACTGGATTTTTTTTTAAGGACTTGGACTTGTTGTAGCAGTTCAGATGGATGGTTTTGGAGTGGACTGAAGCCAAATTTCATTTTGTGGCTGTGGGATGTTCAGCAAGATGGCTTTACATGTGTCTAGTTTTTAAACAGACCAGTTTGTGTCATCCATTGGGCTAAATTGAGACTCTGGCCTGCTAAATTGCAGACATCGGGTAGCTGTTTTGAAGAACTTACTATACTGAAGCAGGCAGCAGATTGTTTGTATAGTCGGAAACTGTGCTAATGGATTACATTAGGTAATTTTTACCCTGCTGTGGTCCTTTGAAGAACTCTTTGCTTCGATGTAGGCTGAAGTTCTGCTTTGATGAACTGTTGTAATATTATGCTTGGTTATTTATCTACAAGTAGTTTTACTAGTAATTATTTTATAAATGTATTTAAATAGTGTCTGTAAATATGCTTGAGTCATAGTTGCAGCTGTGCTTTGGAAATAAGCACATAAATAAACTTGAACTCTGTCAACTGTCTTTGTCCATCCTAGTGAGTGGAGAATCCATGTGTCTCACTATGAAGTTACCAAAGACCAACACATTTTTATTTCTGAAGTGGTCAGGTGTGCTGCATTTGGGACCATTTGGCTCTTTGTGACTTTGTTGTAAGCATGTTTGGATGTGATGTGGTAGATGATTTTTGCTGAGACCTCATGGGTCTAGAAGGCTTTGGTAAGAATTTTTTTTACAGCCCAGCACAGCACATTACACTGTAGGTCAGACCAGAATGTGGTGTATTTGTGTGAAACCCACAATCTGTTTTTTCGTCAGTGAGGCTTCCATATTTGTTAAATATTTGCATATCTGATAAACAGTTACTTGTATTGAGTACAGGTTCATTATCTGTGAGTGGATGGCTGTTACTGCATAAGGGTATAATGTGCTCTGAGGCTGGCAACAGAGGGGTATGTAGGCTAAACTTCCATATTTCTACTGTGAGTTGCAGAATTAAATTTAATTTAATTCACTGTGAGTTGTAATATTTAATGTAATTCACTGTGTTCTTATAGTCTGAGATATTTAGATAGAAAGTTGACGTAGATCTATTAGAATAAATAAAGAAATTTGGGTTAATATGCAACTGTGACTACAGTGCAGGGGGTGTTAAGTCGCTGTAAGATCTGCGCTACATATGGCAGCATAGCACAGGTATGGACTGCTGGACGTTATTTATGGAATACTAGATGCATGGAATGTTTCCCAGCTTCCCATACATATAGAACACAGTTGTGTCTTGTATTGACAGGACTTGAGAGAATTAGGCTGTATTAGTTCTGGTGTAAATGTAAATGATTGTATGTGTATGGAGTGCATGTTCCTATCCCACTGCACTAAGCTCAGCTGCATGCAATATAAAAATAAACAGAAAAAGTAAAGTACCAATGAAAATAACGGTTGTAGCTCTAACCAGTGGTGCTAGTTTCCCAGGACCTGCAACAATTACTCTCCTCTCCCCAAAATAACATCTGCTGTCTCTAGGATGACCCACACACTTGACCAAATCTGCTGTCTCTAGGATGACCCACACACTTGACCAAAAGAGGGTGAAATATTTTTAGGAATTTGTTTAAAAGCTCAGGGTGTTTGCCTTTGTGATAATATTATTGGCAGCACAGAGTGTAGTGTTTAAGTTATGGATGTCACGTGGTTTAAGTTATGGATGTCACGTGGTTTAGGTTATGGATGTCACGTGGAATGTCTTTCCCAAGTAAATGAGTACAATAAGAAAAAAGTGAGAGTGGATCGAAAATGGAATTGTGAGGGGCTCCCTTAGTAAAGTCCCTACAGTCACATTTAATGTTTGATTTGCCATGAAAAGATTAGCTGTTTAAGTAATTATCAAAACCATTTAATTGCATCTTTGAAAAAGCCACTTTTGCCAAGTTTACATAGTAGCAAATTGTGCTTTGTACTGCAAAATGCTAGTTATCAAGAAATATGGTAACGTAATTAGACACCGTTCCTTGTTGGAGATATGATTAGTGAAAGAAAGCGTGGCTGTAATGACATTCTTATGGTACATGGGCCTAACATCAAGGGTCAGTTTTTTGGGGTCGAGATCAACACTGTGTGTTCTTTGTTTGGATAACTCTTGGAGTGGTCCTAACTAGCTGCTGAAGTCCTAATGTCCAGCTGACTTCCTCAACATCCTTCTTCTTCCAGGAGTCCATCCCTGGTTTGGCACCTATGTCTCTAATGGACACAGGCAACCAGTAAATGGTTCATCTCCCAGGTCCCTGCTTACTCTTATCAGGAGTATGAGAACTTGTCAGAGGTTTGGGATGCATGGCTGGGCTTAAAAAGGCCCTTGTGGTCTTTAGCCTAGTAAACACCAATGAGTCTTTGAACCTATGAGTGTTGGACCTTTATCCCTCTGTGCGCTCACTCTATAAAACTGACATCTGTCCATGTCATCTTAGAGCTTTCTTGCCACAGTACCACTTTGCATCCATTCTCTGACATTGTTTGGTCTGTTCTGGAGTTTGGTGCAGATAAGTGCCCCACTGGGGAATTTTATTGTTTTCTGCTCGCTGGTTTTGCTGCTGTTTATTGCTTTGTATCATGTAGTTAGTCAGACATTTGATTGTTTACCAGAGTACGTCAGATGCCAAGAAATACACATGCTGTTGTGGTTTGGCTGACTCCACATATGTATTTCCATCCTCGTTTTGTCTTTTGTTTAGGTGCTTAGCATGATATTGAGGGCTGTAGGGTCTACCAAGAATTTACTTCCAAAACTTTTGTATATAAAAATCATTCCCTGCAATTTTGTTTGTACTAGAAGGGACTTAACACCTCTTCCTTTTCTATCACAATATGCTCAAGTTTGTCCTCGGGCTCTGAGTCCTCTTAGGAAGAAGAATATTGAGGAGAAGGCAGGCAGGGATGGAAGAGATTTTAGCATCCGATGATGTTCTTCGTGTTTCACTGTTGCAGTCATTACATTTGGGTAATCTGCTGGCAGGTTGCCCTCAGTCGGCCTGAATAACAAAGTCTTGGGTCCTGCGTCGGTTGCTGTCTCCTCTTCCATGACGTCAGGTTGTCAGGGGTATAAAATATGCAGCCGACGCCATTTTAATCAGTCTTTCTTGCCGCGCAGTGCCGAAGCAGAAGCAGTTCACAAGTGCTGGTCGGCCGACTCCTGAAATTTTCGTTTTCGAGTTTCAGAACCGAAGTCTTCAAACTAAAGCTAAGTACCCTGTTGGGGAAACTTTTTCTTGCTCCTTACCGATGTCAGTAAAAGTTAATAATTGTATTACTTGTGGGAAGCAAATACCTCATAAAGATTTTCATTTGTACTGTATTCCTTGCCTAGGCCCTGACCACAACGTGCCTTGCTGTCAGTTTTGTGCTAAATTTAACCAACGCACTATTAAGCGTCGGTATATTTTTGCTTCTAAATACTTTGGTTCAAGATTTAACTATCCTGAAATGTCGTCGGTTAGCAATCCGCCTACCGGAATTCACAAAAAATGCAAAGAAAAAGATGAAGCTTCTCCTAAGCCAGTCGCCAGTTCGCCGGTACTCAGTGATGCGCTTTCGCAGCCCCTGATGCCCGCTACATTTGATTCGCAGGCCTCTGCTGAGACCCATTCGGAGTCCGGTATGCCACAAGATTCTCCAAGTACTGAACCCGTGTATGTCTCAACCTTGGATAGGTCTGGAGCCGCTGAGCAGGCACCGGCTTCTGAGGGTGTTTTCAGGCCTAATGATTTGTATATTAAACTGACGCCTTAAACAAAAATAAGGCCAAAACCAACTTCTTTGTCTAAAAAACCGATGCATGAGCCACATGCTCAGGCCCCTATGCCTAAAAAACAAATGATCAAAATGGCTGAGGATTTAATTACCTTGATCAGAGGTTCCCAACCCCCTCCTGCTAAGAGGCCTAGGCAAGGCACTGATTATGAATCTTCAGATCAGGTTTCCATTTCTTCTGATTTCTCATCTGATCAGGAATTTTCTATTCCCCCTTATGAGGACTCTGAATCAGAAGAATCCATCCCTTCTGCTTCTCCTCCTGAGGATTCTTCTTTTGGAGAGACTTTGCATACCTTAAGGGAACATTTTCATTGGGAGAGTCAGGATTTTTCAGAATCCAAAAAGAGGCTTAGGGATTTTCTCCTTCTTCCTCAGCATAGGCCTTTGACTATACCTCCTGTTTTAGACATAGTTGATGATGTTTTCTCAGAATCTGTCATGGCACCTGATTCCTTGCCTCCAGCTCCTAGTAAGCCAGTCAGATATTACTGGGTTCCTGACTACCACACGTTTCTTTTCAAAAATCCTACTGCTGACCCTGAAACAATTTCTCAGGGTCCCAAGGGTGTTAAGGCTTCTACTGCTAAAAATCCTACCCCTTCTGATAAGAGACTCCAGGGCGCTGGATATATGGGGTAAGAAGGTTTATACGTCTGCAACCCTGGCAATCAGGGCTTTAAACTGTCAATTTCATATGCTTAAATATCAACAGCATGTCATGGGCTTACTGAAACAGAAAATGATGTTGATTTCTGATTGTGTGGAAAATAGAGTTACAGGATTTATTGCATTCAGCTGAACAAGTTGGAAAGCATACTTTGCAATGTGGTTTTGATTCCTTGGAGGCCTCTTGCAAGGCCGCTGTAACTGGATCTGAGATAAGAAGACATGCTTGGCTCAAGGAGCAAAATCCACCAGGTCATGTTAAAGCTAAGTTACTGGATGCTCCTTTACAGCAGGACAATCTGTTTGGTAATAAGGCAGAAGAAGTTTTGAAAAAGATGGAAGACAAAGCTAAATCTATGCAAACTGTAAAAGATTTCTTGCAAGTGCAGCCACCCATGTTCAGTAGGCACTGGCCTATTAAGAACTGGTCCTTTCCAGTACCTAACAGAGCCGCTCAGGTCAAAACCAGACACTCCAAGGGCTCCAGGTTTCAGTCACAAGGATCTTACAGGACAAAACAATGGGGTGCCTCCACCTCCAAATCAGGAAGTAGCAAAGCACCACCCTACGGTAAACAGTCTCAATGACTTTCCTCTGCCATTTCCAAGCACTTATCTTTTGGCAGCCCTGTTGGGGGGAAAACTAGCACTTCATGCTCAAAATTGGCATCTAATTACCCAGGACAAGTGGGTTTTAAATATAGTATCCCAGGGGTACAGATTTCATTTCCACACATTGCCAACTCCAAATGGATGGCCAGATCTGCCTCCAAATCAGTGGGCAGAGGCCCAGAAGCAAGTCATGTCTCTCATGGATATGGAGGCTATTCAGCCAGTACCAGAAAAGGAAAAAGGACAAGGCTTTTATTCAAGACTTTTCCTGGTACCCAGAAAAGACAAATCATGGCGTCCAATTCTGGACTTATCTATTCTAAATACTTTCTCAGACATACCATAATTAAAGATGCTGACTCTACAGCAGCTACTGCCTATGCTAGGCAAGAAAGTCTGGTTGGTAAATCTAGACTTAAAAGAGGCTTACCTGCATATCCCAATTGGGGAATCTTGCAAAAGATACCTCCGCTTCAAAGCAGGCTATTTGCATTACCAGTTCTCTGCACTGCCCTTTGGCTTATCTACTGCACCCAGGGTCTTCACAAAGTGCCTGACACCAGTGATTGCATTTTGCAGACAAAGAAACATTCAAATTTATCCTTATCTGGATGATTGTCTAATTCAGGCAGAGGGCAAGGACACTTTTCTACAACATCTGGCATTTGTAAAAAGGCTTCTAACATGCCTAGGGTACACCATAAACGAAAAGAAATCACAGCTGGTACCCTCCCAAATAATTACATTCCTGGGTGCAAGCTTGAATACAACTGCCCAGATGGCTTACGCCAGACAAACAAGTTCAGTTGATAACATGCTTCAAACAAGTGACCACAAAAATCCAGCTATCTGCAAGAGAAATTCTGCAGGCTTTGGGGTTCATGGTATCCTGCATTCTACTAATTCCATATGTAAGACTGCATATGAGGAAACTTCAAGGGTACCTAAAAAGCTTATGGAGTCAGCATTGTCACAGCCTGGAAACAATGATTCCGCTCATTCCTTGCCTGCAACAGGAGTTCCTTTGGTGGGCAGAAGCCTGTCACCAAAACAAGGGATTGTCATTCACTCTACCCCCTGCCACCCAAACTCTGACTACAGACGCATCAGACTATGCTTGGGGGGCCCATCTGGCAGGGAGATGCATTTGGGGCAAATGGAG
Organism: Protopterus annectens; assembly: GCF_019279795.1. Taxonomy (NCBI): domain Eukaryota; kingdom Metazoa; phylum Chordata; order Ceratodontiformes; family Protopteridae; genus Protopterus; species Protopterus annectens. The sequence goes on along the minus strand of NC_056740.1, from coordinate 397,026,380 downwards.
CCCAACGCAGATGCACCTACATATCAACCAGAAAGAAATGCTAGCTGTACAGAATGCTCCGACAGCCTTCAAGGACTTCCTTCACCCAGGCAAACTACTGATAAAGACGGACAACACCACGTTATGTGGTACATAAACAAGCAGGGGGGTACCCACTCCTACCCCCTTTGCAGACTAGCCATGGCCTTGTGGAACACAGCCTTGACTTACCAAATACATCTACAAGCTCAATTCCTGCCAGGAAAGCAAAATACTCTGGCAGACGACCTAAGCAGAAATCTAATGGACCCACATGAATGGAAACTGAATCCGCAAATCTTCAGCATGTTGACACGGAAATGGGGGAGTCCAGACATAGATCTTTTTGCCTCACCCCAAAACTATCAGTTAGACAAATTCTGCACAAGACTTCATCACAAAAAAGCTTGGAAAGTGGATGCTTTATCCTTCAGCTGGAAAAACCTATCAGTCTATGCCCCCCCCACACACACCTCTGCTCTCCAAGGTTTTACTAAAAGTCAGACAGGAAAAAACAAAAATGATTCTGATTGCTCCAGACTGGCCTCGCCAACATTGATACCCACTTCTAAGGAATATTTCACTCCTTCTTCCGTGGTACTTGCCTCAAACGCCTAATCTATTGTCTCAGCAGAACTATCAAATGCTGCACACTCAGCTCCAAGCACTGAATCTTGCAGCATGGCTAATCAACTAATTTCACCAGTCCCATCCCTCAGTAAACCTGTGGCCGATATCATTTTAGAGGCTAGAAGGCCTAGTACTAGAAAATCTTATGCTGATAAATGGAAGAGAATTCTGTGCCTGGAACCAAGCACAAGGAATAAACACAGCAATGCCCAATATTCCTCAGATTCTGCAATACTTAACTGAGATGCTTCAAAAGGGCCTATCTTTTTCTTTTATAAAAATCCATGCCTCTACCATCTCGGCACATTACAGCACAGAGCCACCTCTCTTTTCTCATCCCCTGCTAAAGCAGTACCTCAGAGGGGCCAAAAATTTGAGACATCCCAGGAGAGCTCCAACTCCTGCATGGGACCTCAGTTTTGTGCTGGAAAAACTCACCTACCTTCTTTTGAACCAGCTGCCACTGCAGACATAAAATGTCTTTCTTGGAAGACTGCCTTTATTTTAGCAGTCACTTCAGTTAGAAGGATTTCAGAACTACAGGCTCTCATGGCAGTGGAGCCTTTCATTATCTTTTATCCAGACAGGGTGGCCCTCAGGACCAATCCTTCTTTTATGCCTAAGGTGGTATCCATTGTGGCTCTTAACCAGACCATTCGCCTGCCAACTTTTTTCCCAAATCCGCAGAACAAGGGGGAGTGGATTCTGCATTCATTGGTTGTACACAGACAACTAAGATTCTACTTAAACAGGACAAAATCTCTATAAAAGTCTGAGCAACTACTGGTGGCGTTTGCTGCAGGGGCAGAGGGGAAGGCTATCTGAAAGCAGACTATTTCAAAATGGATAAGCCATTGTATTCGTTTCTGCTAAATGCACCATGGTAAACCTGTCCTCAAGGGGATCAGATCCCATTCCACCAGGGCTGCATCTACTTCTGCAGCTTTTCTCAGAGGGGTTCCTACCAGAGACATTCTAGAAGCTGCTACTTGGAGCTCAGTTCATAAGTTCACAAAACATTACCATTTACCGCTCTTTTCTAAATCCAGGGCAGGCTTTGCCACTGCTGTCCTGCAGGGCCTTATAGCCGCTCCTACTGCTGTATAATTCCATCTTCCCATCCATAGCTTTGGGATTCTACACAAATGTAATGAATGCAACAGTGAAACACGAAGAACATAGGACAGTTGTGTACACTTACCATAAATGTAGATGTTCGAGTGTATTCACTGTTGCAGTCTGGGTTACCCCCCCGCCAGCCCCCTTTCTTCTCTGTTATTATACCTCTCCTTTCCTTCGCTGTGCTCAAAAGCCTTTTTGGTGTATTTGCTTTTAGTTGGAGGTAAACTTTTTGTGTTGTAAATTACATGCATATATATATATTTGCTCCCCATTTGGGGGGCACCTGACATCAAGAAAAACTGATTAAAATGACATTGGCTGCATATTTTATACCCCTGATGACCTGACATCATGGAAGAGGAGACAGCAACCGACGTAGGACCCAAGACTTTGTTATTCAGGCCGACTGAGGGCAACCTGCCAGCAGATTACCCAAATGTAATGACTGCAACAGTGCATACACTCGAACATCTACATTTATGGTAAGTGTACACAACTGGACTTTCTTTACTGCTTGAGGATAGTAGATCTCAGTGAAACTCCATCACAGGGCCTGGATCAGATATCTGAGTTTCTAAAAGTTGGTGATGAAGCCCCTTTGGATACTTTCATGTAGAGAGAGGCATATCCCGTCAGGCTGGTGAACATGATATGGCTGTCCTTTCATAGATGTCCATAGCTAAAGCCTGTTTCATGATTTCAGAAGGAAAGGATAATGGACCCTCCATCCTTGAAAGGGAGGATGTCCCTGGTCATTTTGTAAACTTTTAGAATTCTCATACTCAGACCTGGACTCCAAGCCAGAGACCTCAACTAAGAGGACTCAGAAGATGAAACATAAGTTACACACCTTAGGTCTTCTGCATATTCTTGGTTTCCGGGCATGTAACAGATTACTGTCCATCCCTCCCACCCGCCCATCCCAGGGCTTTCTTTGGCCCAAGGCTAATTGTAGGGATTGCAAAGCTTACAGCCTAGTTTTGATCTACTCTGTGTGTCAGAGCCCCCTCCTGGAAACAAAAGAGGGTCCTCTCTCCTTAGAAGGAAGGGAATAACTCCTTAGAGAGTGCATGGGAAGAATTTGATGATTCTTCCTAAACAACTTCTGCTACCGAATATGACACAAACACAAAAGGCACTATTTCCTCTACTGCCCCCCCCCCCCCCTCCACAGAGGAATTGTGATTTGGGGATGCTGTTGCAAGGTGAAAGACTTGGTAGTCTTTCACCCTGCAAGTTGGGAGTCTAAGAGGCATCCAAGGCCCAGAAAAGCTATTTTGATTTAGAGGGCTTGGAAGTCTCCCAAGCCGGTGGCTAATCCTCCAGATTTGTGAGAATTTCTTCCTGGTGACCTCAAGGAGCCAGACAGCCAACCCTGTGCCCCAAAGAAACCTGACAGGTTTTACAAGGTTCAAGAATCCTGTAAATTTCTGTATAAAATCCATGTGCCCAATGCAACAGTGGTTTCTATAGATGCATAGGAGGAGTCCAAGTTGGTTCCAGTACTCTCCCAAATTATAAGAAAAGTAGAATGCTAAACCAGTTTGGGAAAGAAGTATATAAAGTTGCCAGACTGGCATTCAGGACCATCAACTGTCGGACACGTATGAAAAGTAGCAATTTCTTTCCTTAAACAGATCAAGGAGAAAACTGGGGAAGTATATGATGGGGAACTGAAGGAAATGTAACTAGATCTCACCTAGGCTGTTAGGTGGCAAAATGTTCCATAAAATGTGGTTGTGATGCTGCAGATGTGCCATCCAGGGCAGCAGCTATGTGGTCCATTGTAAGAAAGCTTGCCTGGATGAGACTATAGCCCCTCTTGGAGGTTGTCTAGGTGTAGCTGCACAATACACTGCTAAATAAGGAGCTGCTAACTGAGGATGCTACTAGAGGGGTCATCAAAAAATAGAGGAAAGGGGCAAGACAATGCCACGCCACGTACACCTGTCTTATTGGAACTGTGTGTGAAACCTGGCCTTCACTATCACCGGGAAGGGAAAGTAATAAAGCGGGGGAATAAGGACCAGTACAAGGGGAAAAAATGTCAGATGACCAGAAGAGAAATCCTGGGAGCGAGACCTCAGGCTCTTCAGCCACCTGGGAGGAGCCATGACTATTCTGATATTTCCTCTCGCTCAGCCAGAACTCTCCTCTCCAGCCCACATCACCCTCAGAATAGCAGAAAAAGTAACTTGGTACCTTAAAAAGTGCTAGCTCATCAGAATCGTCAGATGGGTCCTGCAGATCATGGCTGAGGACTACAAGCTTCAGTCTATATAAAAACAAAACAAAAAAAAATCAGTCATTCTTCTTGTGCTAAAAGACTATATACATTTACCCCTATGTAATTTAGGAACCCTTACTGTTGGGAGCACTCTTGGAATCTATACAAAGGCAGTGGATTCTTTTTGAAATCCCTTCCTAGTGCCCAGAAAGGAAAGATTGTGGAGACCCTTCTGGACTCTCTCAGGCCTCAACACATGCCTCCAGATACCAAAATTCAAAATGCTGACATTGTATGCCCTTCTAACAACCCTGTTTCCTTAAGCTCAAATGGTCATTTTAGATCTCAAAGATGCCTAGCTGCCCCACCCACAAGGACCACAGGTGCTTCCTCAGGTTTGAGGATGGTGGCTGTGATCTCCTTGTCTTTTGGACTGGGTACTACTCACAGGATTTTGACCAAGTGACTGGCTTGGGTAAAATGCATTCACGTAATTTCCAGCTATATGACCGCATCATGCAGGCTGTGTCTCAGGAAGCCCATTCTTTTCGCCATAGGCTGTTTTCAGTGTCTTGGGTTCTCCTTCAGCGTTTCCAAAATCTTCTCTTACCCTTTCTGTAAGAGTGATATGCCTCAGAGCACTTATAGATTCAAACAGCCAGAGCCCCCCCCCCCTTTGAAAAGATGGAATACTTGGCACAGTATTTCCACAAGATAGCACACAAGAAGAATACATCAGATTAAAAATACCTTATGGGACTGGGGTACATAGCCTGTTCCATAGTAATGGTGCCATCAGCCTCGTTGCACATAAAGCTTCTCTGATAGACGAGATCCACTTGCACCCAATATTATCAATCTCTGGAAAGGATGATTCCTGTCATACCTTGTGTTTACAAGGAGCTGTCCAGTTCAGCTAGAAACAATGGGCACTCTTCATTCATCAGGCCATAACCACTGATTCTTCGGATCTAGTTTGGGGGGCATACTCGGCCATAAAATGTATGCTTTTATGATACAATCCAGAGGAATTAGCACATATATGGGGAAAAGATGATGGTCTTGGTGCAGGCATTCAAGGCTTTTAAACCAGTCTGGAGGACAAAAGGTCCAACAGGTGACAAAAGACAGTATTGCAGTTATATGATACATAAATAAGCAAGTGAGAACTCATTCATACCTGTTATGCAGTCTGGCTGTCATTGCCTAGGAGATTGATCTGCGTTAACAGAGGACCCTAAAGTCAGCTTGCATCCCATCACAGTTGAATTTAGTGGCAGACCAATTAAGCAGGTCATCAGTATATCCACATGAATGGATGTTAAACAGATGTATTTTCATAGTTCATAGTTCATAGGTGTTTACTAGGCTAATGACCACAACGGCCTTCTTAATCCTAGCCATGCATCCCAAATCCTTGACGAGGTCTGATATCCTTGATAAGTGTAAGGATGGGCCTAGGAGATTAACCATTTACAGGTTACCTGTGTCCATTAGAGACATAGGTGCCAAACCAGGGATGAATTTCTGGTTTCCCATCCAATTGTCCAAGTTACACTTGAATTGCTTTAGTGAGGAATTCTGTTTCACATGGATGGGGAGCCTGTTCCAGAGACTGGGTAGTCTCTGGGATACATACCTCTCTCTCCAGCAGGTCCTGTTTATATCACAGGCAAGGTTTAAGTCTTTAAAACGGGTAATCATTTGGTACACAGGCTCGTGGGGTGCGGAGCAGAGAGATCTGTTTAGCATCCAATCAAATAAATGTGTGTGTGTGTATATGTGTGTGTGTATATATATATATATATATATATATATATATATATATATATATATATATATATATAAAACACATAAAAGAAGCTTGAGCAATGGATACTTTCTCCTTCAGATGGACAGGTATCTTCATTTTTTGCCATCCCTGCAATCTCCCTGCTGTCCAGGGTGATCTAGAAAGTAAGTTGTTGGGCCAAAGGTGTTTTTGCTGGCACCCTTTGCCCAGGCACTGCTGTCCCTTCTCATGGAGATGTCCTTGGAGATACTGCACCTGCTACCTCTTCAGGTGGCCCTATGCCATAACATGGGAGCGCAGGTGCCCTATCCCATAACATGGGAGCTATTATGCTTCAGATCATGAATTGATTTTAAACTTTTACCCTTCTGACACCAGCTTGGTGTTGACATGCTTAACCTACTTAAGGAGGCTGTGAGGTCTGCCACTATGAAATCCTACTTATCCAAATGTAGACGGCGTTATTTATGATGCTACAAAGAAATGGGTCCCCAGCATAGCAGCTGTCATTGATTGAGTAGTACACGAGTGAACTGTTTAATTTGGGGGTGCCACCCTTTGTACTAACAATTGGTGTGCCGAAGCTCCTTGATGATTTCCTTGAAGCGATTTTATATTTGAGATTACGCAGACCTTGAATGGCTCCTTCTTGGGATATATGACCTGGAATACAACTAATTTGTTGGCCATCTCAACTGCCAGGAGAGTTAAGAACTCAAATCAAAAATCCTTTTTAGTCTCATAAGAACAAGGTCAGATTGACCCCCAGTCCTGCCATTTTGCCAAAAGTAATCCCAAATCATTTTCACAACCAACCTGTTCTGTTGTCCTCCTCCTCCTTTTTTAACCCTCAGAATGGAGAAGAAAGAATTCCACATTCTGTAGGTGTACCCAAGCAGCTAAGATATTGCTTGCACTACATCAAAGATGTCAACTAATCAGATCAGTTTTTGTGCTGGTTTGTTTGTATATTTTGACTGATGCAGAGAGTGTTTTAAGAATATTAGGATCTTGCTGGTCAGCTGATGAGTAGATGCCATTATGTTTTTTGTTTTTTTTTTCTGGGCAAGAAAGCTGTATGCTTGCATGGATGGATGCCAGTTTTGTACAGAGAATTCACTGACATCACTGAAGGGTGGACTTCTGCCATGCCTGGAGGAAGAAAAGTGCTGAAGTTCGGTCTGATTTCAGGCCTTCAGCAGTTGACCTCAGTAGTTAGGAGTTCTGCAGCATCGTAACACTCAAACATGGGATAGTACAGTAAGTTCATAAACAATTGTAGTTTCTTGGCTCTGATGTTGGCTTTATCTGGGTCACCATTTTGGTTATCTGCATTGATTCCATCAACATCAACTACAGCGGTGATGATGTACACATCGGTGCTATGTATGTTGATGCTTAGACACCTTTGCATTATCGACCTGTGCCATTTGCCTCAACTCAAATGTTGGTTCATGTTCAGTCAGCAGATCAGTGTTTTGTCAAATTGCAAGACTGAGAGTCCCAAGGAACTATGCAGAGCCTCCAACCATGAGTCACACCTTGAGTGTGCTTCTTTCTTCAACTATATAATGGGAGGAAGAAACTCATAGCCCCTAAAAGCATCCTATCAGCTAGAGAAGTCAAAAAGATAAATAAAGAACATAGAAGCAAAATCAAATCTTCCAAAAGCCACCTATGCAAAGGATAACTACAAAGGCTTCTTCAGCTATGTCAGAAACCTTAAGTAACACCACATTCTCATTCCGTAGGACATAGTCAACATATTACTGGCAAGTTCAGCCCACAAGTTACTCTTCTGTGTTCCTCTAATTGTCCACAGCACATTAGCATGCATAGGCCACCCCAATCACTTCTGTGGAAGTCCGTGCTCTCTCCATGGCTAAGAATACCAGCTGCATGGGCCCGTGTCTGTCTGTATGGCTGTCTTCATTTTCAGCACCAGTCAATGTCTATACCTCTCCTCTGGATTAGTACCAGAAGTATGGAGAATTGCTGTAGTCATCTCACTCTACAAAGGGAGACCCACTACTGATCTGGATATCTATAGTACCAAGGAATACAAGGGCTGCAGGCCCATCTGAGTCTTAAGCCACCTAAACAGTTTCATCCTCTTGGAAACCCTTTTTGATAATCATGGTGCAGTCCATCCTTCCATGCTTGTTAGAAGGAGACTGAATGTTCCCTATGGACATGCAAGACACCTACCTACAAATAATGATAGTCAAGAAATTCAAGAGAAATCACTGCTTCTTAGTAGCTGGTAGTCATTACCAGTTCAGGACTCTCTCATTTTCTCTCACCAGAGGACCCAAAGTGTTCACCAAAATGTATGTTTGAGGTTACAGATAACCAATGAATGCAAGGGACAAATGTGTTTCCCTACTAGGGCAACTAGCTGCTGGCAGCTTCCTTCCTGAATAGTCTAATCTGTCTTTTGGTAGCTCTCCTGTTTCAATCCTCAGCAATCGTAGTGAACATTACAAAGGCTTTTCTAGAGCTTTTTCAGCGGCTGACATTTGTAGATTGCAATCTGAACACAGTCGTATGCACACAGAGCTTGTCTACCTTCAAAATGAGTGTGTCCCTACAGCACTTGGTGCCACAGACTAGTTAGTTGCAATCTGCCACAGCTCATACATGCCTCAGACCCTTGTAGTTGATGGCAGCATCATCATCATTAATGGTACCTGTGACGCCCTGCTCTAAGTCAGTAATCAAGGAGCCTGAATACTTACTACTGAAACCGGTGAGAGACATTCACTTGGAACAAAAATAGATGTACACAGTAATTCCTGGTACAGCTGTCTGCACCAAGCACAATTTCCCTTAAGAGCACACAAAGAACGCACACAGTCTGGGGACTGGGGTTCCCTCTTGCTCCAGGCTCCCAATAAGACTTTGTACTGACACAGCTGTAGTCCTCAGCCAAGTGTTCAAAGCCAAGTCCTCCACCACCCTCTCTCTGAAACCAGTGTTCTATGTCCCTGCTCCAGTTAGCTAACACACACGTGTTGAGATTTGATTTCACACACACACACACACACACACACACACACACACACACACACACACACACACACACACACACACATGCGTGGGAAAGACTGGCACAGATTTACCAGTTATGCCCCCTTCTGCCCAGACCGTAAGGTAAGTACTGCCACCAGAACATTCTAAAACCAGCTACTCTAAGGCTCTTACAAGAGCACCCAATTATACTGAGCAAAATTAATACTAGCTGCATTGGTCAAACCACTGCCATTTGCACAAGGTTTTCAGGAGCGGCCACAGTGTCACCAAATAAATATAAGTAGTCAGAAAGGTTAAAATATTCTCTAAAAGACCAGCCATAATGAAGAGTTTAACTATATTTGATAATACACAATAAAAGAGCATGAAAATATTACATATCTACAATAAATACCAGAGTTTCAATCATAGGAAATACAGGCAATATTAAACATAACACTGATGGATAGATTCACTCAGAAAACAATACTTAACTAATCTCACTCTATTTTCCTGACTGATCTAAAGAATTACTGTTCCCTAGTTCACTTACTTGAGCAAGGCAAGATGAAGTGGGGGAGTGCTCCTCCTTTGTCTGGTTTCAGAAACAGATTACCCTGAGATTTCTGTCTCATTTAGTATTAAAACATAATTTCAGTGCTGGATTACAGAATTACATCACATACATCTGGTCATCTGATGCCCTTTGGTAGAAATTGAACCAGAATTTAGCACATATGTTGCCATACACACAAATAGAGCTTTGCTGATATGTGTTATAGCATCTGGAAGCTATAAAACCATTTCAAAACTTCCACCCTTCCAGGGTAGCAATTAGTTCACCCCTAAGGACAATACAGTAGGATTCCTAGTCCTGGTTTTCAGACATTTCCTCTCTGGCTGCAGTCAGAACTGTACGATACAATCTTTATGGCCTAAAACAGGTAATTTAATTTCAGACCATTATTCAAAGTTAGCTGGACTATAGAGGAATGGTGAGGATGCAGGGAGTAGAGGTGGCGAAGGTGAATGAGTTTAAGTACTTGGGATCAACAGTTCAGAGTAATGGTGAGTGTGGAAGAGAGGTGAAGAAGAGAGTACAGACAGGATGGAGTGGGTGGAGAAGAGTGTCAGGAGTAATTTGTGACAGACGAGTACCAATAAGAGTGAAAGGGAAGGTCTACAAGAGGGTAGTGAGACCAGCTATGTTATACGGGTTGGAGACAGTGGCATTGACAATAAGGCAGGAGTCAGAGCTTGACATGGCAGAGTTGAAGATGTTAAGATTTGCACTGGGTGTGACGAGGATGGACAGGATTAGGAATAAGTATATTAGAGGGTCAGCCCAGGTTGGAAGGTTTGGAGACAAAGCCAGAGAGGCAAGATGTGATAAGGAGGGATGCAGAGTATATTGGAAAAAAGATACTAAGGATGAAGCTGCCAGGTAACAGGAAAAGAAGAAGGCCTAAGTTAAGGTTTATGGATGTGGTGAGAGAGGATATGCAGGTGGTTGGTGTGACAGAGCAAGATGCAGAGGACAGGAGGAAATGGAAACAGTTGATCTGCTGTGGTGACCCCTAACGGGAGCAGCCGAAAGAAGAGGAAGAAGAAGAATTCAAAGTTAGCTGGACTGAGATTAACCTCTTTTCTTCCAGTATTCAATATATTAATTTCAACAGATGCCATGCAGGTATATTTCTTTTCTGTTCAGCAGGACCCACTGTCGGTACATTTTTAACAGGAGCAGCTTTACAAATACATTTTCAACACAAACATTTGTATAAGTCAGTTTGATGTACAAATGACATATAATTCTTTACAAAACTCCAGCTAGCTATGCTGGCAAATGTTAAACATCCACTGCCCTACTTCTCCTGGCATAGCTGGCAGTACCTCACATCATATAGTACCCCTCAGAGAATGACATGAGAGAATAAGAATGGACACTGGGGGGGGGTCAGTGGTCATATGTCTGTCTGAATCACTACATCAGCAATTAAAGATATTCATAGTCTGCAGATGTCATCTGAATTGCTGTTTCAACTTCATAGTCCTAATGCAGGATAACTATTTTTAAATTCCATTCCATCTCATTAGTAACAGTCACAATAGATGCCTGTGCACTGGGATATGGGGTCATTGTCCACAGTTCTGGTAACATACAGAGGTCAGCTTGCACATCAGTATTTTGGAGAGTAGAGCAGTCCTCCTTACACTTTCATGCTTTACAGGACTCCCTGCCCCAGAGTGTGATAGCCATCCAATCTGACAGCAGGGCATTGATTTTTGGTATGTCAGCAATTGAGTGAGAAACATTGAGGGACTGTGAATGAATCATGTAGGTTATCCACTTCCTGGCAGCAAAATTTCAGGAGAAGTCAGCTTAGTAGGAGACAGACTCATCTACTATTGGCTGTTACTATATAAGGGGTCCTTCAATGCCTCAGTAATACAGAGTCTTTTCTGTTGCTAGGAGAAGCCATATTGTGATTGTTTACTTCTTCAATCAATGCCAACTGCAGCTGATTCTGTTCCCTCAACCTTCTACAAGGGAAACACCACAGAGCTCTAGCTGCCATCCAGAAGTGACTTCCTGGAAACCTTTATGCTCTTGTCCCACCCCGTTTCATCTGATGGTGATATTAATCCGGGACTCCAGTCATTTAGCCCCATTTTGGCATCAGCAAGTTTTCTTCCCTTTGTTCATGCCTCACCTGTTGAAGAAACCTTTGTCTGTGGTTCTTTAGGACTAACGTCCCTTTGTCTGTGGCTCTTTAGGACTAACATCCCTTTGTCTGTGGCTCTTTAGGACTAACGTCCCTTTGTCTGTAGCTCTTTGGGACTAACGTCCCTTTGTCTGTGGCTCTTTGGGACTAACGTCCCTTTGTCTGTGGCTCTTTGGGACTAACGTCCCTTTGTCTGTGGCTCTTTAGGACTAACGTCCCTTTGTCTGTGGCTCTTCAGGACTAACATCGCAGCTTCTTCAGTTAGATGATCTGTAGTCTTGCCTTCTGTCCAAAGTGGAGAAAACTACTTCATCTTCCTAGAAACTAAATACTAGAAAAACATACATAAGGAAGTGAGAAGACAAGTAAATTAAACACAAACTAGTAAAAAAAACACAAGCGAAAACGGAAACGGGAAAACACACGAACAAAATATAAAAAATAAAATATATTAATTAAAATTAAAAATAAAGCGCTGTTTGGTTTAATGACACAGACTTCTTCTTTCAGATTACGCCTAAAAAAGGCTTGCTATGTAGTTTTCATTGAAGTCTAATCTGCCAAGCTAATTCTAATTTAAACCTGCCAAACCACCCCCACACACTTGCTATATGTGCTGTGTCTGACCCATGATTTGAAAGAATGGGTTAAAATTTGAAAGAATATGTTTTGCTAGAGCATTGTCATGTTTGTTTTTCTAATTGCATGCTAAAATGCATGTGAATGTGTCTTCTGTGGGCGGCGCCTCTCTGCCTATAAAAATGCAACAACTTGCCTACATAAATGCAAGACACCACTATTTTAGAGTTTTGACCAATTGACTATTTTCAGCCAAGTTGTAAGTCTTCAAGTTTGAACCTGTTAGATTCTGTAATATACTTGCAAAATATACCCTTGCAATTTTATACAACCCACTACTCCCTTATAGGTCTCTTTTGACACTCAAACAAGTCTTTTAAGTTTTTTTTTCTCTTTAAAATAACTTTAAATTTGATCCAATTTCTGACACAAACCCTGATGACACAAAACCTGATCATTGGTTTTTTTTATATTTTTTTTTTATCTCAAGACAATCCTTTGTACTGTAACTGTAAGTTGTTATGTTAACATGGAGAAGTGGGTCAGTCAGAAATGGATTTGACCTTTGAGAGGATAAGGGATCTTAAGTAAAGAATATGAATGTTGGTGAAGTGGATCTCGCCCAGAATAGTTTGCGCGTCGTTTATCAGCACTTGACCACTCTTCTTCTAATGTTGCCGACCTCGTTGTCAGGCATCTCGATGAAGGAACATGTTTTTAAGAAAATTACATTCATCGATCCTGGGTTAGTTAAGCGTGATGTGGCTGCTGCTCTGACTAGTTGGCCTTTGACCACAGCTCACTTTTTGATGATACGGGTGACAAAGTGAATTGATTTGTTTTGTTCTCCCTACCTGCTGTTGACCATCAGCCGCTTACCTCGTTCACTGTGTCTACCAGCCTCCCCCTGGATCAGCCTGACTTAACTCAGGGGTCATAGAGTAGATTGATGTGTCTGGTGCAACATCATATTGCTGCCAAGGAGAATACCCTAACCTCCCCCCCCAGCAGCCTTGTGACCTCCACAACTGCTGCATTCGGGAGGTGCCTATACATTTCCACTCATGCACAACCTCAAGACCAAGCTGTATATCTCTTGCAGAGTAGAGCACACCTTGCTACTGCAGCACACCTAGGCTGCTTCCCTTCCCCCAGGATGGGCCAGCTGACTTCAGCATGAGACCCCCCCATCCCCGTTCCCCCAGCACCCATGTCATTGCTTGAACACCCATTGTCTGGGGTGCAGTAATAGCTCTATCCCTTTGCACCACAGGGCTGGAATTTTTTTATATGAACTTCATCTAAAGGTCTTGGCCCTTATACAGCTCCTATACCTTTATTTTCTTAATAACGTATGCTGCATTTTGACTTGGACTTGTTAGTAAAGTTAGTCATTGTATCTAATTTCCTTCAGAACTCAGAGTCATTATTTACTTCCATAATGGTAAACAAAGCTTCTCCACTGCTGTGGCACACAAGGAGGAAGCCTTGACTGCGACCCACGTGATCCATGTTTGAGTACCGACACAGGCATTAAAAGGAGCATGGAAGGGAAGGGTGAGTGTGTGGTTGTTGGATTGCCCATCCTTGCGAGGGTGGGGAGGTTATGATTTGCTGTTAGGGTGGCATGTGTATGGAGCTCTTTCTGTAGTACCCATGGAGACAGAGCCTGCAGAATACATACACTGCCTCCGCACTATGACTAGCATGGTTGCCTCCACAGATATTTCCTACAAGCGGCAGCATTAGCAGAGCTCTTGTTAACTACTTTGGGAATTAGAACTTCCAGAGGTGGGGGCGGGGGGGGGGTTCACTAGGTGCAGCATTCCGACCCCGCCTCTGCTGCTTAGCTTTCTCTCCTCTCTTTGGAAACAGACTGATTAGGTACTCCAGCCAAGGAGTGAGTTGGTAGTAGAACTGCCACCTAGAATGGTTTGTGCCTAGCTGTCACCCAAGACAGGAGCAAATTGGTTGATTGGATGAAGGAAAGGGAAGACATAGGAGATGGGGGTATGCAGGTAAGCACAGCTTCTCTGAAGGGTACTTTTTTTTTTTTTAAGACCACATGTGATTGATCCTGTTCGTCCATTCAGGTTTTATTTTGTGCTGAAGAAGCTCATCTGTGTCCCTTTTGAGACAGCATCTTCTGCAGAACTGAAGTTCTGGACTTGGCAAACACTTTCATGTGGCCATCACTTCAGCCACAAGAATTTCTGAACTGCAAGCTCTCACCCTCCTTATTTAGTCTTTCATAAGGACAGTCTGTCCATGTGTACTGATCCTTTGTACCTAAGGACAGTGTGTCCATGTGTACTGATCCTTCCTTTATACCTGTAGTAAATACTGCCTGTGAATTTACATTTACAAGTACTTTAACACAAAGGAATACTTTTGTATTGCACATAGAGATACAGGCAACTCCAGTTCTAGAAGGATAAAACCAGTCTGTTAGAACAGATCTTTCACTTATCTTGCCCTTTTCTAAAAATAAACTTGTATGTTGTATATAAGGTATCCAAAGTCCCTTTAGGGTTATGTGATTGCATTAGATTTTGCTATGAAAAATACAATAATACAATAAGCGGTGGGAGGATGGCACAATGGTGTTTACCTTGCAGACACAAGGTGCAGGGTTTGATTCTCACATGGGGTAATTGGCTAGGCTTAAAAAAATGGCCCACAAGGTCAGTTAGCATAGTACTAATCTATGAATCTTTGCCCTCTGAACCAAAGGCACATTCTTCCAGCAGAACAACTTTCTTTCAGTACTTTTTCTTCCGTGAAGACATAGAAGATGTTTGTGCAACAGGTAGTTGGACTTCACTGATACTTTCACGAGACACAGTGAGATTTGGTTTCCAGGTTTAGATCTTCTTTCAGAGCCACAATAATTGGAGACAACGTCCTATGAAGGAAATCAACCAGAAACAGAAGCTTGGGGCTCTACCCTACTGTTAATGAGAATGGAATTCCCAGTACAGGATGTGAAACTTGTATAATCGCCATACCAGTAGAGCTGGATGTGTCTGATATCCTCTTTGCTGATTTGGTGTAGAGCAGTGATGTCTGACAGGTGTCCCTAGAGCCAAAGTCTGGCCCACCAATGCATTTTATCTGCCCGCCAGTATGCCCTGCAACCAAGATGTATCTGTCCATTCAAAACAGTTTAACATGGTAATGTGCCCCCCCCCCCCCAATACATTCCTAAGTATGTGAGTGACCCTGAACTGTATGTTAAGTTGCCCCTGAGCCAAAAAGTTTGGACAGTCCTGGTGACTTGTGTTCATTTCAGCACTGTAACAGAAGTGGAAAAGAAGGTTATGTGCAGTTCTTTACAGTGAAAATGAGGGACTTAATAGCCTGGAAAAGTGTCACATGCTTATCTGTCTTGGTGTTGTCAAAAGATAGACCTGGTCATCCAGAGCTATTCTTATGGTAAGTACATAAGTTTAATTTCTTTAATGAAATGCTTGTCAAAACTGCAACACCACACTGTATATTCCTTATTTGGTAAATTACCTAACTGGGGTGGATGTTTTAATATATTGTGAATCCATTTATCATTGCCTTTTTCCCTTTCTTGGAAATGGTGATGAGCTTAGAAGTTCTTAGGGGAGGTGGTTCTGCCTTTGTTTACATTTTGCCAGTGACATCACAGGTGGTGATACCATGCCATATTTGTGTATGGTTACACATAGCACCTTCCACAGTCAGTGTTGTCACTTGATCATGGAAACTTGCCTTAGAAGTGTGGACACACTTGGAAGGGATACTACTTTGCTAAGACTGTTTTTCCTTATTTAATCTTTGGTTGTCTAGCAGTAGTCATTAAGTTATACAACTCTGTCTCCAAAACAAATATTAAAGAGACAGAAATGAGTAAATTGCTTCATGTTATTTTTAGGTTTTCTCCTGATGGACGGCTCATTGTGTCTGCTAGTGATGACAAAACTATCAAGCTCTGGGATAAAGCAAGTCGAGAATGCATCTACTCATTTTGTGAACACGGCGGGTAAGTATTTTCAGTAATTTAATTTATGTAACTTTTTCAGAGCGTTGTTGGAAGAAACCTTAATTGCACAGTTTTGCCTTAAGCACCAACTTTCTGGAAACAGTACTAACCAAGAGTTCCATTGCCTAGGTTTGAATTTAGACGTAGGCTTAACAGATCCATATATCTTTTAACATCCCAGGCTTTCATAAGGCTCTTTATTAGTTCTTGGCCGCAGAAAACAATGCATCACTGCCACCATTTCCTGCCCCACATCCCCCATTCCTGCCCCATGTCCCCCACACACACACTGTAGTGCATTATCATAATTTGCCGCATGATGTGCTTCTGCTTGCCACTACTTAAACTACTGAAGAGATACAAGGAGGTACCTGTCCCCAGCGTGAATTTAGCAGACTGACTTATCTTACTTGTTGTTTGAGAAAAGTAAAAACTCTTAAACCTGGAATTATAAGCAACAGTAATAAACAGACCAAAACATCAGATGCTGATTCCTTTTTTATAAAAGTGCGGAGGAAATAAGCTAGAGCAGATGTAGTCAGCAGAATAACTCTGCTTTTAGTTGTGACGGGTGCTTTTGTTCATCGACTCAGCCTAATAGCTATAACGTCCAGGGCCTTCCTTGATTGGTCCTAAAACTACATACCCCCAAATAATCACAATCTGGCATTTTTCTGTCAAAGTCTTGTATGAGAGAGTGGGGAAGGTGCATGCCACGTGCCGGATCACACCATGACATATATTGACTTCATTACTTCATAGGTTTATCCTCTGATATTACCAGCTCTTTTCTGCTACTCATAAAGTTCAGATCTCTGTCTTAACGTAAGCTGGTGAAAAGTTGCATTATTCATTTCTGAGCTATAAATCAACCAGGTATTCAGATTGTCTCCCCTTCCAATGCAGGTATGATTATCTCTTTCTCAGACATACCTTTTACAAGAATCTAATCCAATACTGGCTAACTAGGTATCTGTATATTCAGTGCCTGTTTGCCCTTCGCCTGAAAAGTAACATTTCGTATTTCAATTGTTTACTTTTCTGCAGCTTTCCTGACACCAATGTCTGAAATTAAGGCATCTGCCTTCCATCTATCTCTTCCACCCATATTGCTGATCAAGTTAATTTTGTTAAGATTTCCAACTTCATGTTTGTCAAGGTAACTTTCTGCCTTTTTCCTGGGCCCTTGCTCAGACTGCAGTTTTTTTTTTGGTTGCCCCACCTCCCCCTGAACCTTGCCATAGGTTCATTGTCCTGTGGCTCATCCATCTTCACCCATTTGCCCCACTTGTTCCAACACAATGGTAGCTGGGTATTCTCAGTATAGACAAGACCCATATAGACCATTTGTCTCTGCTTAGGAACCTCGGTCAGTCCTCTTTCTTCTACAGTGAAAGTCAGGTGGTAGGGAGTGGGCCAGCCTACCTCTATCCATTCGAGCACTCATCTCCCATGAGCCTGTAATCACTGCCTCAAATAGGGATGCAGGCCTTGTACACTGATTTTTTCCTTGACTTCATAGTGCAAAGAACTGTGGCAGCACAGGCTTGGCTAGGTCAGAACTCCACCAGTTGAACACCTAGTACTTCTGCCAGTTGATATCCATATGGTGAGCCAGAGCTTGCACCCCTCCATGAGGGGTAAGCCAGCAGTGACCACTCAGTGCCATCCACCTTGGCCAGATTCCTATGGGGTGTCCCCAAACCACTAATTGAACTTTAGGTCATCTGACAAGTAGTGTGTGCTTTATCACTTCTAAGTCATGGCAGTGCCTGCCTAAACTACCTTCTTGTGCAGTACAGTGGTGCCCCAGTAGTCCCCTCATGTTTTAGCTATGCTATTACTCCTCCTCCCCACCCCCTGTCACCTCATTGAAGAACTTTTTACAGGTGGCTGGACTATGACAGGGCCTTCTGTTATCATTGTGCAAGAGTCCTCTAAACCAAAAAGACCATGGAAGTGTTCCAGAGACAACAAAGGCAAAATGCTTAGACCCAGAGATGCACTCTGTTTTGGAGTTTGTGGGTGAAGAGAACGGTGTTGCAGCTTCTCCATCTTCTCTGGAGTTCCCCAGATTTAGGGAGATCCTCCAGCTGATGCAGCAAAGGAGATTAACCCTATGATGCTGTCAACTGTCCACAGAGGTGGCTACAAAAAAGAGGAAGTGATGAAAATGCTTCTGGAAAAAAGCCATCTGATACATTCATCCACTCTTCTTGGATTGTGCCTCCATTTTTGGATATCCTACAAGAGTCTACATCATTTGCTTGACACCAACACTGTGGCCTCAGTCCCCAGCAACACTGAGAAAAAGTTACTCCCTTTTTAATTTTTTCTACAAATGTTTTGGGAATAATAATAATAACAATAATTGTTGACTACTGGACACACATTCACTTTTAATAGACAACCAGAGAATCATGTGTGGTTAAATGACTTGCTTAAGGACACACAGTAAGGCAAATGAAGGCTAAGGGAATCAAACCCTGTACCAGAGGAACTACAGCTTACATATTTCTAATACTGCGACAGTAGTGGACCCTATTCCTGACTAAGGGTGTGATTTAAGTTTATTAAATTATTATTGTTTCATTTTTTTATGTTGTCAAGAGTGCTTCTGTCAGCATCTGCAGTGTACCCAAAATTGCTTCATTCTCCTCTTCATATGGGTTTTCATGTATTGGTCGCATATTTAAGTAAAATCGTAAATTATTTTATATTAGTCCTGTTTCTTCTCATACTATTAGAACTGTCTGGGGTTCTTTCTTCTTCATTGCTACAATTTTTGCTTGCAAACCCTGATAACTTTGTGTATGCAAAACACTATAATCTTGAGTGATCTGAACATCTTCATTGCACAAGAATCCATCCATGTACCTCGCCCTTCATTAACTTTTCCGTTTGTGCAGAAATCGCCGGATATGCTCATTAGATAATTAGGATGATTGTTTTGATTTTTTTTTCTTAGGACAGCAAATCAGTTGAGATTCACCACTTCTGAGTAGGAATCAGTCATGTCCAGTTTTACACCTTTCTTTTAACTCTCACCTTGGCTGTAAATGTGCGTGTCCAGTGCATGTCTACGATAACTGTTCACATAAGGCTGCTGTACATAGGAAAGTTCCATTAGCTACACAACTAGCTTCAGGTGGCTGGGTCAGTAAATGGTCTTGCCAGGTAGAGAGACTTTCTGCTCTGCAGATTCCACTTGTAAAGAGTTACAGTGAACTTTGCAAAACCTCATATTTCACCAGTGCAGATGCTGACTTCTGTAGGTAGCTCATTAATGCTGGACATTTACAGGTATTTTGCTCATAGAGATGATTCCGAGCATTCTAAGAGCAGTGCATCCAGTATCATTAGAACTGATGTTCTTCGTGTTTCACTGTTGCAGTCATTACATTTGGGGTAATCTGCTGGCAGGTTGCCCTCAGTCGGCCTGAATTCCAAAGTCTTAGATCCTGTGTAGGTTGCTGTCTCCTCTTCCATGACGTCAGGTCGCCAGGGGTATAAAACATGCAGCCGACGACATTTTCTTTAGTCTTTCTTGCCGCGCAGTGCCCAAAGCAGAAGCATTTCGCAAGTGCCAGTCGGCCAACTACTGAAATATTCATGTTTGAGTTTCAGAACCGAAGTCTTCACTAAAGCTAAGTACCCCATTGGGGAAACTTTTTTCTTGCTTTTTACCGATGTCAGAAAAGTTAATAATTGTATTACTTGTGGGAAGCAAATATCTCATAAGGATTTCCATTTATACTGTATTCCTTGCCTAGGCCCTGATCACAACGTGCTTGGCTGTCGGTTTTGTGCTAGATTTAACCAACGCACTATTAAGCCTCGGTATATTTTTGCATCAAAGTATTTTGGAAATGGATTTA
The DNA here is from genome assembly GCF_019279795.1 of Protopterus annectens. NCBI lineage: Eukaryota > Metazoa > Chordata > Ceratodontiformes > Protopteridae > Protopterus > Protopterus annectens. The sequence continues at coordinate 397,006,384 of NC_056740.1, read as the reverse complement.
ACTACCTAGAAATGTCGTCAGATAGTAATCCGACTACCGGAGTACATAAAAAACACAAAGAAAAGGACAGAGAAAGGCAGTCGAGATCCAAAACTGACGACGAAGCTTCTCCTAAGCCAGTCGCCGGTACTCAGTGAGGCGCTTTCGCAGTCACTGATGCCCGCTACCTTTGAGTCGCAGGCCTCTACCAACACCCATGTGGAGTCCGACATGCCACAAGATACTCAAGGTATTGGACCGATGGATGTATCTCCCTCGGATGGGTCCGGAGCTGCTGAGCAAGCACCGGCTTGTGAGGGTGTATTCAGACCTCAACATTTGTATATCAAACCGACGACAGCTGTAAAACCAAAGACAAAAGCAACTTCTAAAACTAAAAAAACGACACATGAGCCACATGCACAGGCCTCTATGCCTAAAAAACAGATGATCAAAATGGCTGAAGACCTTATTACCTTGATTAGGGGTACCCGTCCCCCTCCTGATAAGAGGCCTAGGCAAGACACTGATTATGAATCTTCAGATCAGGTTTCTATTTCTTCTGATCAGGAATTATCTGTACCTCCCTATGAGGATTCTGATGCTGAGGAGTCTATTCCATCTGCATCTCCTCCTGAGGATTATTCATTTGGGGAAACCTTGCATACTTTTCACTGGGAGAGTCAATACTGCTCAGAATCAAAAAAGAGGCTCAGGGATTTCCTTCTTCTCCCTCAGCACAGGCCTATAGCCGTTCCCCGTGTTTTACACATTGTGGATGATGTGTTTTCAGAGTCAAGCTTGACCCTTGACTCCTTACCTCCAGCTCCCAGTAAGCCTGACAGATATTACAGGGTCCCTGACTCACATACATTTTTATTTAGAAACCCTGCTGCTGATCCTGAAACTATATCACAGGGTCCAAAGGGAGTTAAGGCCTCAACAGCAAAAATCCTACCCCCTCTGACAGAGATTCAAGGGCACTGGACAGATGGGGAAAAAAGGTTTATACATCTGCAACGTTGGCAATCAGGGCCTTAAACTGTCAGTTTCATATGCTTAAGTACCAACAACATGTTATGGGATTGCTAAAACAGAAAATGATGTTGATTTCAGAATGTGCAGAAAATAAAGAATTGCAGGAATTATTGCATGCAGCTGAACAAGTTGGAAAGCATACTTTGCAATGTGGTTTTGATTCCTTAGAGGCCTCCTGCAGGGCCACAGTTACTGGATCTGTGATTAGGTGGCATGCCTGGTTAAAGGAACAAAATTTACCTGATCATGTTAAAGCTAAATTGCTAGATGCACCTTTACAGCATGATTCTCTGTTTGGGTATTAAGGCAGAAGAGGTTTTAAAGAAAATGGAAGACAAAGCTAAGTCTATGCAAACTGTTAGACTTCTTACAAGTGCAGCCACCAAGATTCAGTAGACACTGGCCTACCAAATATTGGTCCTTTCCTGTGTCAGACAGAGCTCAAAGGGGCAAATCCAGATGCCCTTAGGGTTCCAGATACCAGGCGCAAGATTCATACAGGCAAAGCAATGGGGCGCTTCCACCTCCAAATCTGGAGGAGATAAAGCGCAAACCTACAGAAAGCAATCCCAATGACTTCTCTCTGCCTACACCAAGCATTTATCTTTTGGCAGCACTCATAGGGGGAAAATTAGCACTTTTTGCTCAAAATTGGCAGTTAATAACCCAGGACAAGTGGGTACTAAACATCGTATCACAGGGATACAGATTCCATTTCCACACTCTGCCAATGGCAAATGGTTGGCCAGATCTACCAAAAAATCAATGGGCAGAGGCACCGAAACAGGTTACGTCCCTCATGGATATGGCATGGGGGCCATTCAGACAGTACCAGAACAGGAATAAGGACAAGGTTTTTACTCAAGACTGTTGTTGGTACCCAGAAAGGACAAGGCCTGGCGGCCAATACTGGATTTATTGATTTTGAACACATACCTGGACATTCCAAAATTCAAAATGCTGACTTTACAGCAGCTTCTGCCCATGCTGGGCAAGAATGCTTGGCTGGTGACTTTAGACCTAAAAGAGGCATACCTGCATGTCCCAATATGCACATCAACCAGAAAGAGATGCTAGCTGTTCAAAATGCCCTAACAGCCTTCTAGGACTTACTTCATCCAGGACCACTACTGATTAAGACGGACAACACCACAATCATGTGATATATAAACAAGCAAGGGGGCACACACTCATACCCCCTCTGTAGATTAGCCATGGCACTGTGGAACACAGCTTTGACCTACCAAATACATCTTCAAGCTCAGTTCCTGCCAGGAAAACAAAACACTCTGGCAGACGATTTAAGCACAAACCTTATGGATCCTCATGAGTGGAAACTAAATCCACAAGTCTTCAGCATGATAACAGAGAAATGGGGGAGCCCAGACATAGATCTATTTGCCTCCCCTCAAAATGATCAACTGCAAAGATTCTGCACAAGGACTTATCACAGACAAGCATGGAAAGTGGACGCTCTATCCTTCAGTTGGAAAAACTTATCAGTTTACACCTTTCCTCCTCTGCCTCTTCTCCCCAAGGTCCTCCTAAAAGTCAGACAAGAAACCAAAGGTGATACTAATTGCCCCAGACTGGCCCCGCCAATACTGGTACCCAATCCTAAGGAACTTGTCTCAATACCCAGCTTGGACCTTGCCTCAAAGACCACAATTGCTGTCCCAGCAAAACAATCAGATCCTGCACAATCAACTCCAGACACTGGACCTGGCAGCATGGCTGATCATGTAGTCATACAAACAACACCTCTCAGTAAAGCTGTGATGGATGTCATTTTGGAAGCCAGAAGGCCTAGTACTAGAAAATCTTATGCTGACAAATGGAAGCGATTCTGTGCTTGGAATTGAGCACAAGGAACTGATACAGCAGAACCACATATTCCTCAGATATTGCAATACTTAACTGTGATGCTTGACAAAGGCCTATCTTTCTCATCAATTAAAATCCATGCCTCTGCCATTTCGGCTCATTACAATACAGATCCACCAATCTTTTCTCATCCTTTACTAAAGCAGTATCTTAGAGGAGCCAAAAATTTTAGGCCTCCTAGAAGATCACCATTGCCTTCATGGGACCTCAATTATGTATTGGAAAAGCTCACCCTGCCTCCATTTGAACCAGCTACTACCGCTGATATAAAGTTCTTATCATGGAAAACAGCTCTGCTACTAGCAATTACTTCAGCAAGAAGAGTTTCAGAGCTACAGGTCCTCATGGCTATAGAGCCTTTTATCATATTTTACCCAGACAAGGCATCTCTGAGGACAAATCCTACTTTTATGCATAAGGTGGTTTCCAGTGTGGCTCTTAACCAAACAATTCATCTGCCAACCTTTTATCCAAATCCGCAGAACAAAGGGGAGATAATTCTGAATTCCTAGGATGTACACAGACAGCTAAGATTCTACTTAAGCAGGTCTAAAGCTCCAAGAAAAACTGAGCAATTACTAGTGACATTTGCTGCAGGATCAGAGGGCAAGGCAATTTCAAAGCAGACGATTTCAAAGTGGATAAGCCACTGCATCCGTTTCTGCTACTTACACCATGGTAAACCTGTGCCCAAGGGCATTAGGTCTCATTCCACCAGAGCTGCAGCTACTTCAGCAGCCTTTCTAAGGTGAGTACCAACCATAGACATTCTAGAGGCTGCTACTTGGAGTTCTGTTCACACCTTTATAAAGCATTATCATTTGCCTCTCTAAGTCCAAGGCAGGCTTTGCCACTGCAGTTCTGCAGGGCCTTATAGCCGCTCCTAATGCTGTTTAGCGCCAACCCCCCAACCATAGCTTTGAGATTCTACCCAAATGTAATGACTGCAACAGTGAAACATGAAGAACATAGTACAGTTGTGTACACTTACCATAAATGTAGATGTTCGAGTGTATTCACTGTTGCAGGCCAGGTTACCCTCCCGCCATCCCCCTGTCATTCTGGAGTTTATCTTTCCTTCTCTGTCTTCTACAACCTATGTGGTGTATTTGCTTGTAGATGAAGGTAAAGTTTATATTGATGCATGTGTGTGTGTGTGTGTGTGTATATGTGTGTGTATATATATATATATATATATATATATATATATATATATATATATATATATATATTTTTTTTTTGCTACCTTTTTGGGGGCACCTGACATCGGGGGCAAGAAAAACTAAAGAAAATGGCATCGGCTGCATGTTTTATACCCCTGACGACCTGACGTCATGGAAGAGGAGACAGCAACCAACGCAGACCCAAGACTTTGGAATTCAGGCCGACTGAGGGCTACCTGCCAGCAGATTGCCCAAATGTAATGACTGCAACAGTGAATACACTCGAACATCTACATTTATGGTAAGTGTACACATCTGTACTTTTTCCACAGCCAATATGTGTCCCATGGCTGTGAAATTAATGGTAGCAGCTATCGTCATAGTGTCCTATGGCGGGTATCATTTGACAACGTTGCAGTGAACTCTTGAGTGAAGTATTCTGAGGAGGAGACATTCTGGGTGCAACAGTAAAGCTGTTGAGCATCTATAAGACTTGTGTGGCATGGTGGCCAACTGCAGCTCACTTTTGAGAGAACGCAGTTTATCTCCGAACCTTTGTTGGTCACCTCTAGATGCATAAGCTTACATTTAGGTGTGTGTTTGTGGAGGGGGAGGTGCACTGCAAGATTCATGACCGTGACCGGGAGTCTCTCTTGCATATCATTTCCCAGGAAATGAGAACGATGCTTCTCTCCCTCGTTGCTCTGTAGGAATTCCTCCTCTTTGTTCATATTTCCATTCCATCTAACAGTGAGATGCCCACCAGTGTAGAAGGTGGGTTGCCTGAGTAACATTACTGCAAATACACTTTGAAAGCCACATTCGCTCAACATCAGGTGTGCCCTTTTCCCACTGCAGTGCAACTGTGTAATTGGTATATATAAGTTTAGGTGGTTTTGAGGACTGTAATCTCACATGGGGTGGGTGCAGGGTGGCTTGGCCCTCTGGGGAAAAAATGATATTTATGTAAATACAATTTCCTGTTCTCTGAAAGTGACTTTCACAGCATTTTTTCAGATTTGTAATTGAATGTTTTTACTTCAAATTATCATCAGGAATCCCCACTGGAGTGGCCACTATTTGGTATGCAACAAACAAGGTGGAACTCTCTCTTGTCCCTTGTGCTGAAAAGCCACAAGAGCACTGGGAATGGATCTTCATGAACAGTTGACTCCTTTATTGTTTACATCGCCAGAGAAGCTATTTGCTTTGTAGGTGGGTTTAACCAACATATGCATAAGCCGTATCATTGGCACTTAACTCCATACATTGCCATAAGAATTTTCAATAAGTGGATTTACCCATCTTACAACTTCTTACCTCCCCAATCAGTACCAAAGGTTGCAGCTACTTTCTGATACTGCTGCTCAATGGTAACCATTTGAAATGCTGGGCCTCAGTACAGCGAGTCTCAAAGTACAAAGACTGAATGGCTGAAAGATTGGGCTTAAGTCCATGATGCCATTTCTTGTAATATTCCTTTTTCTCTGAGGAGGTATGGATGGCTTGCTCCAACATGGAAGGGGGTGCAAGGAGTAGCAAGATGTTTTAAGGAGAACAGCGATCTGCGAGATCCAGCCTTCTCATGCCTTTTCAGTCTTTTTTTTCAGCATGTTGACACTCAGCATTTTGAGTGCCAACATTTCAATAGGGAGCCCTGCTCAACTGCCCAAGGGTAGGATGCTCTAGAGAGACCCTGGCTTTAAAGTCATTTTCTACTGATAAAACAGTTCATTGCAAAGGCAGCTTTTAAAGCTTGACTATGGCATAGACATCTTTAGTTGCGCATGCTCCAGGTCTTTCTCTTTGACATGTCCATCTGAACCTCCCCATGTCAAAAACTTCAGATCCAAGCTTCATTGTTTTCAAACTTGCAGCTTAATTATTTCCTTTCCACTATTAACCTGATTAGCAGTTTCCTCAAAAAAAAAAAAAAAAGTGTCTCTATTCAAAAACTAAAAATACAAGGACAGGTAGAAAAGGTTTCTTGTTTGGATACAGTACACAGTCTAGCCACCATTTTAGCCTAAGTGATGAATGTATTCAGGAATCTATCAGAATTTATTTTTTTTTTCTTTTTTAACATAGGAAAGTCCATTTTTCCTTTATGAACATTCTCTTACTTGTTGTATATGACTTTTATTAAATCAGGGCTCCACATTAAAGAACAGCTTCCTTCTGTTCCACACTTATTTTGTGGAGGAAAAACGTGATCATCACACATTTGAAGCTGTTGCATCAGCTGAATTGATGTACTTCTAGTGCTAATTACTTCTGAGATGAACATTTGAGTTTCCATTTTTTTTTTGTGTACCATACATGTGAAAGAGAAAGGGTGGTGTTGCCTTCTTAAGCCCGTACTTGTAAAGTAGCCTCACAGAAACAAATCTAAGCCACTTTGTTCAATTACCTATATTTTGTTATCAGTATTGCAGTCAGGGTGGTTAGCTTTTTCACCAAATGGATGTTGACAGTTGTTTAGTCATTTACTCAAGTCCGGCTCTTTGTGAACTCAAGGACTTGAGCAGACCAGGCCTGTCGGTGGTTCCTTTAAGATGTCCTTCAAGGATGCATCTGCAGTCCTAACATATGGGTTGTCCTGCCTCAGGCAGCCCTTCGATCAGCCGGATTCCAAAGTCTGGGTCTGGCCTCGGCTGATGTCGCACTTCACCCGACGTCATTGCTGCTGTTTATTGGGTATAAAGGCATCAGCCGACGCCATTTTCCTCAGTCTTTCTTGCCGCGCGGTGCCCTAAGCAGAAGCTGTTCGCAAGTGCTGGTCGGTCAGATCCAGAGATTTCTACTACCGAAGACTTCTAAAAAGCTAAGTACCCCGTTGGGGACTCTCTGTTGCCTCAGCCGATGTCAGACAAAGTAAATAATTGTTTAACTTGTGGGAAACAAATACCTCATAAGGATTTCCACTCTTACTGCCTTCCTTGCTTAAGCCCAGACCACGACGTATCAGCTTGTCTAGCCTGTGCTTCCTTCAACCGACGGACTCTTAAACGTCGGGCGGAGTTTGCAGAGGAGTTTTTTGGTCCCGCTTTTGCATACAAAATGCCGTCGGAGACTCCGACTACTCAATTAGCTAAAAAGTGCAAGGAAAAGGACCGACATTCGCGGCCCGCGGTTTCGGCTGAAACCACGGTTAGGCCAACCGCGAATGTCTCTGTTTCGGCTGAAACCGAGCCCCCGGTTCTTCCTTCGGCCGAAAGCATGCTTCCGATAGCCGAGGCCTCACAGAGCATGGCTGAATCTGCTACTGAATTTACTGCTGCAGAAGCAGGCACCCAGGATTTATCAGACACTATTCCTTTAGACATAACTACCCCTGCACGTGGGGCTGCTAGACCCCCTGCTTCCATGTCTATCAAGGCTTTTGCCAGGGCTAAGGCAGCTAAATCTTCTAAGGCCTTGCCTGCCAAAACACCTAGGCCTACCTCTAGTTCCCAAATACTCAGCCTGGCTGAGGATCTCATTTCTTTGATCAGAGGATCCCAACCTCACCCAGACAGGGCCTCTCAGCCCCCTCCAGACAAGAGGCCTAGGACTGAACCCCCGGAACCTGTCTCTACAGATTATTCCTCGGATGACTCAGACCTTTCAGACCCTCACGAAGGCCCATATTCTCCTTATGAGGATTCTGATGCAGAAGACTCCATTCCTTCTGCTCCTCCTCCAGAAGAATTTTCCTTTGGGGAAACCTTGCATACTATGAGGGAACACTTCCAATGGCAAGGCCAGGATTTTTCAGATTCAAGGAAAAGGCTAAGGACTTTTTTTACACTTACCACAGCATAGGCCTTTAGCCATTCCGCCAGTACTAACAGTTGTTGATGATGCATATAATGATGCCTGTACTGCTCCTGATTCTCTTCCTCCGGCCCCTGCCAAGCCAGACAGATATTACAGGGTCCCGGACACACACTACCATTTGTATAAGGCTCCTGTTGCAGACCCTGAAACCATTTCACAGGGCCCTAAAGGTGTGGCAGCTGCCTCTGCCAAAACCCTCTTCCCTCTGAAAGGGAATCTAGAGCATTAGAGAGATGGGGTAAAAGGTTTATACTTCTGCTACTCTTTTGGCCAGGGCCTTAAACTGTCAATTTCACATGATTCAGTACCAGGAATTTTTGTTAGACCAGCTAAATAAAAAACTATCTTCTCCTGAACCTTTAGACCGCAAGTCCCTTCAGGATTTGGTACATAACTCTCAGCAGGTCAGTAACCATTTCTTAAAATGTGGCTATGATGCACTGGAGGCTTCCTTTAGATCAGCGGTGACTGGAACAGTGATTCGAAGGCATGCCTGGTTAAAAGAACAATCCTTACCAGACCATGTTAAGTCAAAACACCTAGATGCTCCCATGGAGAAACAAAGTTTGTTTGGCTCCCCTGCACAGGAGGTTCTGAAAAAGGTGGAAGAAAAAGCAAAATCTGTCCAAACAGTCAAGGATTTCTTACAGGTCCAACCTCCGAGGTTTAGCAGAAATTGGCCTTCGAAGAATTGGTCCTTTCCAGACAACTCCAGAGCACAGAGAGGCAGAAATAGACGCCCAAGAGGCAGAGGTCAATCTAGGGGTGCCTACAGGGGACGTCAGTGGCAACCTACCAACCAGAGAAGTACTGCCACAGAGTCAACTACAACCACTTCTACAGGGCAGACACAATGACTTGGCTCTAGTTCCGCCTACCAGGGAACAACTGGAAGCACCCTTGGGTGGAAAACTAGCCTTATTCTCCGACAACTGGCATTACATTACAGGAGACAAATGGACTTTACAAACAATAGACAAGGGCTACAGGTTTCATTTCCATACTCTACCAAAAAAGAGAGGAATGCCAAACCTACCACCAAGCCAAAAAAACAGACGCTCTAAGAGAAATCAACAATTTACTAAGGATGAGAGCTATAGAAGAGGTACCGCCTATGGAACAACGCCAAGGATTTTACTCCAGGCTTTTCCTAGTACCAAGAAAAGAAAATCAATGGAGACCTATTCTAGATTTGTCCGCACTGAACACATACCTCATTGTTCCAAAATTCAAAATGCTGACCCTACAGCAACTTCTTCCCATGCTGGGCAAGGAGTCTTGGCTGGTGACTCTAGATCTCAAGGAGGCATACCTGCACGTCCCTATACGACCAGATTGCAGAAGACACCTCAGATTTCTTGCAGGATCAGAGCATTATCAATTCTCAGCATTGCCCTTTGGCTTATCTACTGCGCCCAGAGTATTCACGAAATGCCTGGCATCAGTAATTGCTCATTGCAGGCTTCAGGGAATTCAAATTTACCCATACCTGGACGACTGCCTAATACAAGCGGACAACAAGGCAAAGTTAACAAAAGATTTGAAAAATGTCATACAACTGTTGCAAGCCTTGGGATACACAGTCAACATGCAAAAGTCAAGGCTAGTACCATCCCAAAGGATAGCATTCTTGGGTACAGCATTAGACACATCAACTCAGATGGCTTTTCTCACAGAAGAAAAACAAAAGCAACTACCAGTCTACTTCATGACATTAACAACACAAACTCAGCTTACTGCAAGCCCTGGGCTACATGGCATCCTGCATAATATTGGTTCCGTATGCCAGGCTGCATATGAGAAAGCTACAATGGTATCTAAGGAATATATGGTCTCAACACAAGCACAGTCTAGAAGCCCAGATTCCAATAATTCCATGCCTGAAGCAAGAATTCCTGTGGTGGGCTCAGGCCTGTCAGTTGAACAGAGGCTTGCCTTTCCACAAACAACAGCCAAGCCAGACCATCACCACGCACGCCTCAGACATAGGATGGGGGGCACACATGGTGGACAAGTGTATACAAGGCCTATGGACCCAAGACCAGCTGAATCTACACATAAATCTAAAGGAGATGCTGGCAGTGAAACATGCGATCCAGGCATTCAGACCACTCCTTCAACAGGGTCATCTGCTTTTAAGGACGGACAATACCACAGTCATGTGGTACATCAACAAACAGGGAGGTACACATTCATATCCTCTATGCCGGATGGCAATGGACCTGTGGAATGTGGCCCTGAACCTCAACATTCAACTTCAGGCCAGATTTGTACCAGGAAAAGAAAATTCTCTAGCAGACACCTTAAGCAGAACTACCACGGATGCTCACGAATGGATGCTGCATCCAGATATCTTCAAAGCCATAACAAAGAAATGGGGACTACCACAGATAGACCTGTTTGCCTCCCCACACAATCACCAATTGAAGAAATTCTGCACACGAGCATACCACCCACTTGCTTGGAGGGTGGACTCCCTTTCCTTCAGCTGGAAAAACCTGACAGCATATGCATTTCCACCTCTTCCCTTGATGTACAAAGTTCTACTGAAGATCAGAGAGGATCAACCAAGGGTAATTCTGATAGCTCCAGACTGGCCGAGGCAACATTGGTACCCGCTACTGAGAAGCATGTCTTGGACACACGCATGGCATCTACCTCTATGTCCCTTACTACTAACACAGGACAACTACAAGATCCTACATCCAAACTTGAAAACACTGCAGCTAGCTGCTTGGAATATTGCATAAAACAAAATAACCCAGGTTTATCGCAGAGGGTTAAGGACATTATCCTGGAGGCACGCAGACCCTCCACAAGGAAGACTTATTCAGCAAAGTGGAAAAGATACCTCATTTGGAGTGCAGCAAAGGGAGAAAATGTCTCATTGGCAAACATAGCACACATCCTGGAATATTTAGCAGAACTGTTCCACAATGGCCTGTCTTACTCTTCCATTAAGATTCATGCATCAGCAATTTCAGCAGAATACAACATGGATCCTCCTGTCTTCTCTCATCCTCTACTCAGGCAGTTCTTGAGAGGAATCAAAAATGTAAAGCCTCCAAGGAAACCACCTTTACCTACTTGGGATCTCAACTTTGTGCTGGAAAAGTTAACACTTCCCCCTTTTGAACCAGCAGCAACAGCAGAATTACAATTCTTGTCTTGGAAAACTGCTTTCCTGCTAGCAATTACTTCAGCAAGAAGGGTTTCTGAGTTACAGGCATTAATGGCAGTACAACCCTTCCTTATCTTCCATCAGGACAGAGTCTCTCTGAGAACTAACCCTACCTTTATGCCAAAAGTGGTCTCCAGAGTATCATTGAACCAAGCGATTCATTTACCTACATTCTTCCCCAACCCACAGAACAGGGGGGAAAGACTGCTACATACCTTGGATGTGCACAGACAATTACGCTACTATCTGGACAGAACTAAGACCAGCAGAAAAACTGACCAGCTTCTGGTAGCATATGCAACAGGAATGCAAGGAAAAGCAATTTCAAAACAGACAATCTCAAAATGGATAGGAAATTGCATTCGTTTTTGCTATTCTTTTCATGGAAAGACAACTCCTGATAATATCAGACCTCATTCCACAAGAGCTAAAGCCACCACTACAGCTTTCCTATGAGGAGTGGCTACCAAAGACATTTTAGAAGCTGCTACTTGGAGCTCTGTGCATACATTTGCCAAGCATTATAACCTTCCCTTATACTCTAGATCCCGAGCAGGTTTTGCAACTGCTGTTTTGCAAGGGATCTTAACTACATCATCTTTATCTTAGTGCCTCCTCCCCCAGTTTGGCTATGGTATTCTACCCATATGTTAGGACTGCAGATGCATCCTTGAAGGACATAGTACAGTTTTGTACCTACCATAAATGTAGATGTCCAATAGGTATGCATCTGCAGTCAGGATTACCCACTCTCCTTCCCCTCTGTGGTATTCCTAGGGTATTTACCCCTCTTTTAGCTAGCTGGGGGAATCTATTATGGTGTATTTGTTTGTATATATGTATATATATATATATATATATATATATATATATATATATATTATTTTATATTGTTTGCTCTCTACTGTTTGGAATTATTTGCATTTATCCAAATTTAGCCTTACTAGAGGGCACCTGGCATCTGGGGCAAGAAACACTGAGGAAAATGGCGTCGGCTGACGCCTTTATACCCAATAAACAGCAGCTATGACGTTGGGTGAAGTGCGACATCAGCCGAGGCCAAACCCAGACTTTGGAATCCGGCCGACCGAAGGGCTGCCTGAGGCAGGACAACCCGGACATCTACATTTATGGTAGGTACAAAACTGTACTTTCTTGCCAGTTTGTATTCGTTTGTTAGTAGTTCTATCTTCCCTTCGTTCACATGCATTTCTTTAGTAATTCTGTCTTTCCATCTTAGCCAGAGCTGCTTCCTTCTCTTTTTATCTTCAAGATTCCCATCATCTGCATCTTTTCTTGTGAATCCTGTCTTCACCTTATGTGGCGAAAGTACTTTCCTTTCAGACATTCCAATCATTAATATGGGTTTATTTGATTAAGTAGTAACTGACTTGATCTTCTTATAGTCCATAAAATTCTTTGACGTTTCATTCAACAAAAATCATCAATTCCCAGCTTACAGTCTTCTTTATAGTTCATCTGTCACAGCCATATGTTATTACCAGATGCAAACATAAATTTGAGAAAATGGATCTTTGTTGACAGTGTGATGTCATTGCTCTTTAAAACATTGTCCAGATTTTGTCATAGCTTTCCTTTCAAGAAGCAATCATCTTTTCATTTCATTGCTGCAGTCATCATCAACAAAGATCTGTGGGCCCAGGAAAATGAAACTGATAAGTGCCTTCACTTTGTCATTTATTTACAGGTAGCTGATGGTGCTTGATGACCTATATTAGTTTTATTCTATTTATTTTTTTACTTTGGACAACGAGTAGGCTCTTAAATTTTCTACTTTTACTTTCTTCAGCAGGTTCTTCACCTCTTCCTGCCATCCAAACATCTGAGGTTGTTAATAAATATTTCTCCTTGTAGTTGTGATTCCTGCATCTGATTCCTCTATCTCTGCATTTCGCATAATTAACATATAAATGAAGTATGTAAGGTGGCAACATACAGTCTTGTGACGCTCCTTTCCCAACCTTAAATAAGTCAAGTTGTTCTATATTTGGTTCTGTTGCTTGTTTTTAACGAGCAAGTCATTTAAGTGGTCCTAGTTCGGCCTTGAAGGCTTATCCATTTAGTAAATGTATAAAATAAAATTTAAATTAAATTAAAAAATATAGATCCCTTAGGAGGGAAGTAAGGTGAAGCACTTCCCCATTTTCTCTTAAGAACTTTGACACAGTGTATTGTGACACACCCACACCTTTGTGGGTGGCCTAATGGTTATGGTGTTTGCCTTACAAACACAAGGTACAGAGTTTGAGTCTTACAAGGGATAATTGGCTAGGCTTAAAATGGCTGACAAGGGCAGTTAGCCTAGTACTAATCTATGAACCTATGAACAGAGTGAAAGCCTTTGGAGTGGTCAGAAGAGCAGTAGACATTTTTTGGAACTCCCTTGCTTTTTTCCATAATCTTTTTGCTTGTTGTCAGTTGGAGCGCTGGTGCCTCTGCCCTTCTGAAACCAGCTTTATAGACCTGGCTGTTCTTAGCCTATATATTGCTGCATCTGTCTTATAGGTTGACTGAGGGTTACCTTGCTAGCTTGGTGAAACATGCAGTTTTTTGATGCTCCTTATAATTGCAGTTTGACTGTAGACTGACCTTTTCCAGGCCAATGACCACTGGCAAATTCTATCACTTTCTGTAGTATTAGCCTGGCTTTCTACAGCCCGTTTATCTTCACTATCTAGGATGCCTGGCCCTAGATCAGACAACACACTATTGTATGCGTCAGTTATGTTGGCGGCTTTCTTGTATAGTTTTTCTGTATAGTCCTGCTACCAAATTTTAATATCATTTGCTTCTGCTAGTTCTCTCCTGTCTGCATTTTTTCATACCCATTTTTATCTGGAAGTTTCCTTGAAGGAGTTGTTTGCCTTTCCCATTGTATTATCGTCTTCCAGGTGTTTGCACTGCTCCATTGAATATGCTTCCTTATCATTTCTTGCTGTTCTTAGAGATTTTGCATTCAGTTTGATATCATCTCCATTGTAGTTTGCATTTCTGTTTTTCTTGTCCATTTTTAAAGCCTCCACAGACAGACGGATATAATCTTAATTTGCTTTCTTGTTGGAGTACTTTTTGGTGCCATCTCCTGAACAGTATCACAAACTTGTGTCCGTAGTTCTTCAGCTGCTCTGTCCCCCAAGTCTTATCCTTTGAATCTGTTCTCCACTTCCACTGCTTATTCATTTTTATTGTTGAGCTTGTATTTAGTTGGCCTGGTGGCATTTCTTCTTTCTTTATTAATTCTGAACTTTGCAATAAGAAGCTGTTGGCATGGGCCACAGTCGGTTCCTGGCCTTGTTTTTGCTGATTGTATAAAACTCTGTCATATCAGACTGCAAAATGATTTAATCAGTGTGATTTTAGTATTGTGATCTCTATGAGTTTAGCTTTCTCTTGGGCTTGTCAGTGTGTTTGCTATGGATAGTGATATATCTTGGCCGAATTCTACACCGCCATATTCTACTTCATTTTGTACTCAACCTTGTTTGTTATTTCACTTGTACCGTGACTCCATCTTCAAAAGCAAGTCTTAATAAAATGGGTACACTTCCTGCTTTTTGGTATATGAATTAGAGCCATAAGCTTGTATCGCTTTAATGTTGAAAGACTGACATTGCTTTAAGAACATTATGTTATTTTTGGGTGTCTGTAATTGAGCACTGATTTTAACACCATTTTCTTAATTATAAGGGCAATTCAATTTCTTCTTCAAAATTCTTGTTCACAGTAAAATATTTGATGATTATCTAATGTAAAATGATGCATTCCAATCCATTTTATTTACTGAATTCCCAAGATTTGGGTATTTATTCTTTTCATCCTATCCTTAACTGCATTGGGTTTACTTTGGTTCATAGTCCGCACATTCCGATGACATATACTTCTTTCTAGCATTGGATTTTCTTTTCCTGTCTGAGCACCTCAGCATGTGGCTGTTCATTCATCTATAATCCATTTGCGCCGTATCGTCCAATAATGCTTGTATTTATCCTGTCCTCTTCCTCAGCAGTATGCCAGACACATTAAGCTTAAGGTTTCGTCTTCTGGTGACACTTTCACATGTCTGTTGTTGATTTCATCCTTAGGGTTTTTTTGGCAGTAATATTGGAGTAGATTTCTATTACCTTCACTAGCGCACTGTACTTAGTCTGATCTCTTTGCCATGACCTGCCTATTTTTGGTGGCCTTACATGGCATAGCTTATAACTTTTCTTAGCTACACATGTCCCTTCACTGTGGCACGACAACTATTGACAATTAACTCGGTTACTATTTGGCATAACCAGACGTGTAGCTAGCCGTTTTTGTGCCAGGTGTGATTTCCTCATCTGGCATCCCCATCAATTTTAAGTTCAGGTGCGGGGGAAAAAAAAGCTCCTCTCCTCAAACATGAGAAGCAAAAAAAATGTGTATATTTTCTCCTTTTAAACTGTAGCAAATGGCTTGCTACATTTGTAACAAGTTGTTTGATATGGTTCATGCCACACATGAAGTACTACAGAGCTTCAGTTCTGACCACAGATGCAGTACCAGCATTTATTTCTTAATGCCAGTATGCTCTAATGATCTATTGGGATCTGGTAATACTGTTTTTTTTCCACCCTGGCTATGCCTCTGGGCAGAGCTAAATTTATCTGAAAGGAAGACCAGCTTTTTTTCTGTCCTTAGTTTAAGATCATAAAGACAAGAAGGTCAGTAAACAGTGCCTGTCTAACTGAGTATGCTTTGTTATGACTATGGTAAAACATTAAATCTTATTATAAAAATGCATTATACCAAAGCTTGTCACAACAGCTGGTGCTTTAGTCCAAAATGCTGCTGCAGTGGCTACGTTAGAGCAAGTTGGATGTCAGTACCAGATGTAGATGTTCCATTAGGGCCATGGTAATCAAGGGTCTGACCCTTTGGGGAGACTGCCCTGGAATGTAAGCTGGGAACACTTTCTCAGTACTTCATGCACGTGTAACTTTACAATGCTTAATGTTAATATAATGTGTTTAAATAACACAGAAATCAGGACTATGTCAAACAATTAAAAGCAGTTTACTCCTTATGACAATGAAAACATAAAAGCTACAAACAGGAAGTGATACCGTGCAGATAGGGACAGAAAAGTAAATAATGTTTGTATGCAGTAAACACTGCAATTCTCAATAAATACAAATGCATATTAAGTAGTAAGGAAAGATGTGCACAATTCCCAAAACAGCCTAATTAAATAAAGGCATCAAGCGTACCATCATCCAACCCACCTAAAGAAAAATAATAGGTGGGGAGCATTGCTACTTGTATGCATGTTTGTTTTAGTTCTTGGAGTTGGAAATAAACTAAGCAGTTTAGTGGCAAACTCCAAGAAGAGAGAGAAACGTGAATACACTGTGATTCAGGGTTCAACTCCTTCAGCCTCCATTTGCCTACTGTGTTACTCTAATCAAGTCACTTAACCCAACAGTGCTCCTAACTCCCCCCTGAAATGAGACTTATGTCTACTTTTTTTCATTTTCGTTAGAGGTAGTCAATAAATAGGTGTATCAATACTGTAATCAGTATTTCACGTTTTTTTATTATTTTGTTTAAACTGAAATATACACACACACACACACACACACATATATATATATATATATATATATATATATATATATATATATACCTTTTAAGGATATATACATCTTTCATTATTTCTAATGTCTAGCTGATCTTGAATCAACTGCTAGACACTTGATAGTTGTACTTTCAGAAATGATGCATTCATTTTTATCACAAAACATTATAAGGTTCATAAAAAGGATTTTTATATGAAAGTAAGTAAATTTTTACAAAAAGAAAATAAAGCTATTGCTTGGATGACGGTTCTGATTTACGCCCATGGGAAGTAGAATGGAATGATCTAGACTGTCACCAAAGTGTTTGCATTCTAATATTTCAGGTATGCGTGAGAGATCTCTCACCCAAGAGAGAGATTCCTGACACTTTTGAAAAAGACTGCAAAGATAAACAAGTCATCTAAATATGAAAATATGTGGATACCCTACAGCCTGCAATGTGCTTTAACTGGAGTTAGACACTTTGTGAACACTCTTGGTGAGTGGATAGTCCAAAGGATAAAACAATGTGATCCAGACACACACAATCATAAACATCTGAAGTCTGGTTGAATAGGGATGTGAGAATAAGCATCTTTTAAGTTTAGTGTTGCCAGGAAACTTGATAGAGGAAGAAAAGGTAACAGATTTTGAAGGAACATCATTTTGAATTTGGGCAGTATCTCTAGTAGGTTTAGGAAAGAAAGCTCGAGAACTGGCATCCAAGCATTTGTTTTCTTTGGCACTAAGAACATCCTTGAATAAAAAAAAAAAAACTTCTCCATGTGGGAAAGAGGAACTGGTTCTGGTACTCCTTGGGAAAGTATGTGATGAATAACTGATGAAAACAAAAATATTTGATCTGAAGGATGAGGAATGACCTCCTGGAAAGGAGGAATTTTCTCCCACTGCCATCTGTAGCCTTGAATTATTTTCAGAACCTATTTATCTGAAACTATCTATTGCCAAAGATAAATTGGAGACTCAGTCTTCTTGGGGAAAAAAGACCAAGATGGGAGGGGATCAGAAGGTCTTTTGAATAGTCATTCATTTTGTTTTTGATTGTCCTTTCTTTTGGAGGTTCGAGTCTTCTTTTCTGAACCCCTTGCCATTTCTTGTTAAACAACTGATTACCTGTATTTTGTTGAGACTTTTTATTCTGCTTTGTGTCAAAACTGGACAAGGAGTTAGAGAATCACTTAGAAAATTTGGAGAAGGAGGGCTGAAAAAGTAGGCTAGCAATTTGCTAATACTAAATTGGATTGCTCCCAGGCATCTGACATTCAAAAGAAATATGTGCTTTTAAGGATGGAGTCTCCTAATCTGTCAGCTTTTCCTCCTGTTTTGGCAGCCCTTTTGGACACTGCTTTTTACTGCTTCTGTAGCTCCTGATTCTCAGCCCCTAGCTCCTAAGAAATGTGATAGGTTCTACAAGGTGCCTGAGGATTGCAAATGTTTGTGCAAGTGCCCTTCTGTTGATCCTTCAGTAGTTTGTTTCCACCAAAAAGACTTATGAGCTTTTGCTGTCTACTAAGCTCCTTCCTTCAGATAAAGACAGTCAAGCTCTGGGGAGGTTGGGTAAAAAAGTAGTATGTACTGCAGCCAAATTGTCGTTCGGGCTGATAATTTCCAAACCTACATGACCAGGTATGTTTTGGCTTTTCTTTCTCAAGTCGCTAAGGTGGTATGTGACCTTTCTGAGGCTTCAGCTCTTTCCCTGCTTGGGTCTACTTCCCAGGTCTTCTGTCACTCCCTAAAACGGAACTATGATGCAGCTGATTCCTTTTCCAGGGCTGCTACTCTTGGTTCTGTGATAAGGCATTATTCTTAGCTATGTATTCAGGCTTTATCTGATGATATTAAACACTTTTGGATGCCCCTCTTGATAACAAGAATCTTTTTGAGACAGCTGCTGCTGTCCTGTTTAAATCCCTCCAGTATAAGAGTAAGGCTTTGCAGGAACTCAAACATATTTGTGTCCCCCCATCCCCAAATTCCAGAGGAATTACCCTTCTAAGTCCACCTTTGTCTGCAGGCAGGCTTGCCCACCTCCCAAAGGTATTAAGAGGTCTAGGCATATTCCCCCTGCTAAATACAATCAGATTCCTTCATCTCAGAATATTTCTTTTCAGGACAAGCCTGTCTCCATTTGACATTTCTCCTCCTCTTCTCCTCAGCCAGGTCTCCTTGCATCTCCACCTTTCTCTGTCTATTTCTACTTGGCATCAAATTACCTTGGGTCTGTCATTCATCAGGAGTATTTCATGGTTTGGAAATCCCCCCCTCTTTTCCGGCATTCAGCAACTTCCTCTAGAACAGCTTCCTAATTTCCCAGAGGTTTTGCGGTCCATTTTGGATGAGGGCACCATTCAGTCTGTTCCACCTACCCAAGTGGGAAAAAGGTTTTACTCCAGAATGTTTTGGTTCCTGGCAAGGAGTGTATGTGGAACCCAATTCTGGATATTTGTCTGCTCAACACCTTTCTCAAGATCCCTTCTTTCTGGATGCTTTCTATACAGACCTTGTTCCGTTTTCCTCCTCCCCAGGCCTTCTTGATTTCTCTAGGCCTTAACGCTGCCTGCCTTCACATCCTCATTCACCCATTGTTCAGGACATGTTTACAGTTCTCTGCTTCTTCCACTAATTTTCAGATGTTCTTCGTGTTTCACTGTTGCAGTCATCACACTTGGGTTATCGAGTTATCTGCCTGCAGGTAGCCCTCAGTCGGCCCAAATTCCAGAGTCTTAGGATTTCTGCGTCGGATGCTGTCACTTCTTCCATGACGTCAGGTCATCAGGGGTATAAAACAGGCAGCCAACGCCATTACATCAGTCTTTCTTGCCGAGGAGGAGCCCAAAGCAAAAGCAGTTCGCAAGTGCCGGTCGGATGCTACCTGAAATTTTTGTTTTCGAGTTTGTAATCCTGAAGTCTTCTAAAGCTAATCGCCCTGTTGGGGATCCTGTTTTCTTTCTCTAACCAATGTCAGAAAAAGTTAACAATTGTCTTGCCTGTGGAAAGCAAATATCTCACAGAGATAGTCATTTTTACTGCGTCACCTATTTAGGCCCAGACCACAACGTACCTTGCTGTTGGTTTTTTACCTTGTTTAACACTCGAACCATTCGTCATTGGGCTATCTTTGTCACTAAATTCTTTCGCCTTAATTCTCCGTATCCCAAAATGTCTTTGATAAGCCATCCAACTACCGATCTTCTGAAAAAGCATAAAGACAAAGACAGAGACAGACCGCATAGGTCCAAAACTGCCGACGACGCTTCCATTAAGCTAGAAGCCAGTCTGCCGATAGTCAGTGAGGCGCCTTTGCAGCCCCTGATGCTCTCTTCTATAGATTACCAGGCCTCTGCTGAGACCCATTTGGAGTACAATATGCTGCGAGATGCTTCTTCGACTATGGAACCTGCAGATGTCTCTACCTTTGATGGGTCCAGAGCCACTGTGCAGGCATCGGCTTCTGAGGGTGTATTCTGACCTACCAATGTTCGAATTAAACTGACGACTTTGTTTTTGGCTAAAACTACAGAGTTTCTGATGCCCAGAGTACGCACTATGCCTAAGAAACCGACAACCAAAGTGCATGCTCAAGCTCCCATGCCACAAAAACAAATGCTTAGAATGGCTGAAGACCTTATTATCCTAATTAGGGGAAGCCAGCCTTCCTGTGCTAAGAGGCAAAGAACTGAGTTTCATTCTGATTCTACAGACCAGGAGTCTGATGACTGTGTCCCTTCTGATTACCAGGACATGCCCTTAACCTATGAGGATTCAGATGCAGAGGAATCCATTCCCTCGGCCTCCCTTCCAGAGGATATTTCTTTTGGTGAAACCTTGCATACTTTAAGAGAGCATTTCTGCTGGGAATACCAAGACTACCCTCAGTCAAAATAGAGACTCAGAGAATTTTTGGAGTTGCCTCAGCACAGGCCTCTAGCTATACCCCCTCTCTCGGATGTTGTACATGTTGTTATGGAATCCAGTCTTACTCCAGATACTTTACCCCCATCTCCTAGGGAACCTTACAGGTACTACAGAGTACCTGATTTCCACAATACTCTTCAAGAATCCTACTGCGGATCCAGAGATCATTTCCCAGGGACCTAAAGGTATTAAGGCTACTGTAGCCAAAAATCCTACCCCTTCAGACAGGGATTCCAGTGCTTTAGATAGATGGGGTAAGAAGGTATATACCTCTGCAACTCTTGCCATCAGGGCATTGAATTGCCAGTTTCACACACTGAAGTACCAGCAGCATATTTTGGAACTAATTAAACAAAAAATGGTGTTACTTACAGATGGTGCAGAAAATAAAGATTTACAAGAGCTAATGCATTCTGCAAACCAAGTTAGTAAGCATACTTCGCAGTGTGGCTTTGATGCCCTAGAAGCATCTTGCAGGGCTGCAGTCACTAGGTCTGTACTGAGAAGGCATGCTTGGCTGAAGGAACAAACCTTGCCAGATCATGTCAAATCCAAATTACTAGACGCTCCTGTAAATAAGGACTGTTTATTTGGCACCAAAGCAGAAAAGGTTCTTAAAAAGATGGAAGAAAAAGCTAAATCTATGCAAACTGTTAAAGAATTCTTACAAGTGCAACCACCTAGATTCAGTAGGCATTAACCTTCAAAAAACTAGCCCTTTCCAGCCCCTTCCAGGCCTTCTCGGACCAAACCCAGGGGAAACAGGCCACCCAGACTACAGTCTCAGGGTATGCAGAGATCTAAACAATGAAGTTGCCCCCTCCTCAAAAACAGTGAGCGGTAAGCCGCTCCTATATGGAAAAAGTTCACAATGACTTTCAATTATCCTTCCCAGCCCTGCCCAATTACTTGTGCCCCTAGGAGGAAAACTTGCCCTTCATGCAAAAAACTAGATGGCCATTACTCAGGAGAGATGGGTCCTAAACATTGTATCCCAGGGGTACAGATTCTACTTCCATACACTGCCAGCCCCAAGCAGGTTTCCAGACCTTCCTCCAAACCAGTGGGCAGAGGCTCAAAAGCAAGCACTTTCCCTGCTCAATATAAGAGCTGTTCAACCTGTTCCAGTAGAACAAAGGGAGCAGGGTTTCTACTCCGGACTTTTCTTGGTACCCAGAAAAGAAAGCTCTTGGTGCCCAATCCTGGATCTATCAACTCTCAACACCTTTCTGGTTGTCCCAAAATTCAAGATGCTTACCCTGCAACAGCTTCTCCCCATGCTAGCCAAGGATATCTGGTTAGTCACTCTAGACTTAAAAGAAGCTTATCTGCACATCCCCATAAGGGACTCATGCCGAAAATAATGTTTCAGGGCAGGCTCTGTGCATTATCAGTTCTCTGCACTTCCCTTTGGCTTATCTACTGCGCCCAGAGTATTTACAAAGTGCCTGGCTTCAGCCATTGCATACTGCAGGCAGAGAAATATCCAAATTTTCCCATACTTGGACTGCCTGATTCAGGCGGGTAGTCAGGAATTGCTCCTTCAGCACCTGGCATTTGTAAAAAGCCTTCTCACTTCATTGGGGTACGCCATCAGTGAAAAGAAATTACAACTGGTGCCCAGTCAGAAGGTTGTATTCCTGGGAGCAAGCTTGAACACAACTTCCCAGATGGCATTTCTATCTGACAAACTACTTCAAACAAATGCCACCAGGACCCAGCTATCTGCAAGAAAAATACTGCAAGCCCTAGGGTTCATGGCCGCATGTATTCTGCTAATTCCATATGCAAGATTGCATATGAGGAAACTTTAATGGTACTTTAAAATTCTTTGGTACCAACATTCTCAGGACCTGGAAACAGACATTCCTATCATACCTTGTCTGAGGGCAGAGTTCCTTTGGTGGGCAGAAGCATGCAACCACAACAAGGGACTGTTTTTCACTCAACCCCTTGCTGCCCAAACCCTGACAACAAACACATCAGACTATGCATAGGGGGCTCACATGGCAGGCAAATGCATTCAGGGCCACTGGGGCCCAGCCCAGATTCTCCTGCACATCAATCAAAAAGAGATGCTAGCTGTACAGAATGCTCTGACAGCCTTCAAATAACTAATCATTCCAGGACAACTGCTTACAAAAACAGACAACACTACAGTTATGTGGTACATAAGCAGGGGGGTACCCATTCTTACCCACTCTGCAGGTTAGCCATGGCCTTGTGGAACACAGTCTTGATCAACCAAGTGCATCTACAAGCTCAATTCCTGCCAGGCAAACAAAATTCACTGGCAGACGACTTAAGCAGAAATCTCTTAGTCATACACGAGTGGAAATTGGAGCCCAACACCTTCAACCTTCTGATCCAGAAGTGGGGGACACCAGAGGTGGACCTATTTGCCTCTCCTGAGAACCACCAGTTGAGCAAATTCTGCACCATGAACCCCTCACAGCAGGACCTGGAAAGTGGATGCCCTATCCTTTCAATGGGAAAACCTCTCAATTTATGCCTTCCCCCTCTGCCCCTCCCCTCAAAAGTACTTCTTAAGATAAAACAGGACAGGCCAAGGCCAATTCTTATTGCCGCAGACTGGCCACACCAGCACTTGTACCCACTCTTACGCAGTATGACAACAGTGCCACCCTGGCACCTTCTCCAGACTCCTATCCTGCTTTCTCAGCAGGAGGGACAGATTTTGCATCCACAACTGCAATCCCTAAACCTTGCAGCCTGACTTGTCACTTGAATACACCACCAGCAACCCTCAGCAAACAGGTGCTGGAAGTCATTCTCAAAGCCAGAAGGCCTAGTACTAAGAAATCCTATGCTGAAAAGTGGAAAAGATATTGTTCTTGGAATCGGTCTCAAGGGAGGGACATAACAGTGCCCTCCTTACCTCTAATCCTGGGTTACCTAGCAGAGCTTCTCCACAGAGGCCTATCCTTTTCCTCCATTAAGATTCATGCCTCTGCCATCTCAGCTCATTATAATACTTAACCCACCCCCTTTTTTCTCACCCTCTCATCAAACAGTTCCTGAGAGGGGCTAACAACTTAAGGCCCCCTAGGAGAGCACCCACCCCTGCCTGGGACCTTAACTTTTTACTGGAAAACCTCACGCTCCCTCCATTTGAACCTGCAGCTTCAGCAGAGTTAAAATTCCTATCTTGGAAAACAGCCTAACTTTTCCATAACTTCAGCAAGAAGAGTGTCTGAGTTACAGGCACTAATGGCTATGGAACCCTTCATTATTTTCCATGCTAACATAGTTTCCCTCAGGGCTAACCCATCCTTTATGCCTAAGGTGGTGTCCAGTGTGGCTCTAAACCAATCAATCCATTTGCCAACCTTCTTCCCTAACCCTCCGAATAAAGGGGACCTGACTCCTTGGACATGCACAGACAGCTTAGGTTCTACCTTGACAGGCTAAACCGTTCAGAAAATCTGACCAGCTGCTAGTCAGCTTTGCTACAGGAGCAGAGGGTAAGGCCATTTCATTTCCAAATGGATAGCACACTGCATCCATTTCTACTATAAGCACCATGGTAAACCTACCCCACAGGGGATCAGACCACATTCCACTAGGGCTACGTCCACCTCTGCAGCATTTCTCAGGGCAGTCCCTACCAGGGACATTCTGGAAGCTGCAACGTGGAGTTCTGTACACACCTTCACCAAGCATTACCACTTACCAATCTTTTCTAAATCCAGAGCTGGATTTGCTACAGCAGTCTTGCAAGGCTTACTAGCCAGCCTTAACACTTCTTGACTGCCTCCTCCCTTCCTCAGCTTTGGGAATCAACCCAAGTGTGATGACTGCAACAGTGAAACATGAAGAACATAGTACAGTTGTGTACACTTACCATAAATGTAGATGTTAGAGTGTATTCACTGTTGCAGTCCTGGTTTCCCTCCCTCCAGCCCCCTGGCTTTCTCTATCCTTCTACCTCTCCTCTCTTTGGCCATTCCTAATGGCATTGGTATTTACTTTTTACTGGTGGTGTTCCCCACCATATACTAGCTTTCTATTTTGGGGCTCCTGACATCTGGTGCAAGAAAAACTGATGTAATGGTGTCGGCTGCCTGTTTTATACCCCTGATGACCTGACATCATGGAAGAAGCGACAGCATCCGACGCAGAAATCCTAAGACTCTAGTATTCGGGCCAACTGAAGGCTACCTGTAGGCAGATAACCCAAGTGTGATGACTGCAACAGTGAATACACTCGAATATCTACATTTATGGTAAATGTACACAACTGTACTTTCTCTTCTTTGCCCAGTGGCATTTCTACTACCCCAAGGATATTCACCAAATGCCTCAAACCTGTCATTGCTTTTTGCAGGCTTTGAGGGATACAGATGTTTCCCTATCTGGATGACCTGTTCATTCAGTCTCCTTCTAGCAGTCTGTTGCAGGATCTCCACTTTACCACTTGTCTTTTACAAAGTCTGGGGTTCACTATAAATCTCAAGAAATCAGCTCTAATGCCCTCCCTGGATCATGTTATTTTTGGGGTTCAGGTTTCAGACATTCCCCATGTTGGCATTTGTTCCTGCTCTCAAGGATTTGTGTCTGACAACCTTTTTCCAGTCTCTCCTTCCTCTGTCTTCTCTCATAACCAGGGAATTTGTCAGGGTTCCTGGGTTTATGGCCTGTACTATTCCCATGCTTCTCCTCGACAGACTTCATATGAGGAAGCTACAGTAGTACTTCATATCAGTGTGGTTTCATCACTGCCACCCTCTGGAGTCCTCTGTTCTTTACATCCTTGTCTCAAACTCGAGCTTCAGTAGTAGATTCAGCAACTCTCTCTCAATCCATGGCTTTCCTTCCAGACTCCAATTCCTTTTCAGGAACTGTTCATGGATGATTCAAACTTGGGGTGGGGAGCTTCTTGTGGCACTGTAAAGGTCCAGGGTCTCTGGCCTCCTCATCAGAGGTCAGATGATGTGATCATAAAAGCGATGAGCATTCTGTGCCTGGCTCTTCAGGCTTTTCATTTCCTTTACTTCCCTTTTGTCCCCTCAAACTCTTCGCAGATAGTACCACTGTGATGTGACACGTCAACAAGCAGTGGGGTATGAGGTCTTATCTCCTTTGCAGATTAGCTCTTCAGCCATGGAATCAAGCTATCAGATATCAAGTGACTTCAGAAGGTTTACATTCTTTCAGAGCACACACTAATGGGAGACTCACTGAGCAGGTCCAGAACACAGCCTTTACAAATGGATGCCTCACAGAGATGTGTTCCTGGACATAATCCTTCAGTGGGGTATTCGTCAGGTAGATTTTTTGCCTCCCTTCTGAACAGACAGTTCCATCTGTTCTGCTCAAGAGTTTCAAGTCCTCTGACTTAGAAAGTGGATGCCATGTCCCATCTTTGGAAGGGAATGATTTTGTATGCCATCCTCCCCTCTTCTGTTGCCACGAGGTCTGCAAAAGATAAGACAAGACAATCCCAAAATCTTGCTAGTATCTCCCTTTTGGACCAGACAGCATTGGTTCCCTCTTCTTTATTACTTGGCTAGGGGCAGTTACCACAAGTTATCTCACCGGTGGATCTACTCACACAACACAAGGGTTCTCTTATCCATGCTCACTTGTCTACTCTTCAAGTGATGCTGTGGTTGGTTCATTTTAAGCACCTCTTTTCTGAGGACATGCTCTGGGTTGTGCAGGAGGCTAGGAAACCCATTCCTAGGAAATCATACATGTCCAGAGGGAAAGGTTATCTGGTGCCTCTGTCCCCATCAGGATCCCCTCTCTGTGGCTGACAGGAATGGTTACAGAGAGGTGAATTCAAACCAAGAGATGAAAGTTTAATATTAGCGGCCCAAGATAGTGGGTTGCATACATGTTGGTTTACAAATTCCATTGAACACGTGGGAGAAACAGACAAATGTAGGTTCTGTAAAACTGAATTGGAAACAGTTACACACCTCGTTGCTGGTTGTGACATAGTAATGGCAGAAGGAGTATATACTGAAAGACATAATAATGTGGCAAGATTGCTGCACTAGGGATTGTGCAAACACTATGGTACTGAAGTGGCTATAAAACACTGGAAACATGAACCACAAAGCATCATGGAAAATGATAAAGTTTACATCACATGGGATCATCCATTACCAACAGTTCAAAAGATAGATGGTAGAAAACCGGATATAGTGGTCCATGAAAAGAAGACAAAAGTAGCATTGATCATTGAAATTGCAACACCCACTGACTACAGTGTCTTGCATACAGAGAGACAGAGAGTCATAAAATATGAGGATTTGCAGGAAGAAACGAGAGCAATGTGGATGAAAGATAGCCAGACAGTTCCAATAGTAGTAGGAGCAGTGGGTTTCTACAATCAGTTAGATATGTTACCAATACATGTAATGCCATACAAATTGCAGGAAGAGTCATTACTGGGCACATTGTGGGTGCTGCAAAGAGCACTTCTGGCTGACATCAAAGATTGAAACAATACTAATTTCATGAACTTTAATCGTACTTTGACTTAGGAATGGTGTCAATTCCCGTCATGGTAATAGAAACCCAAAAGATTCGGAGAAATTAAAAAAAAATAGGGGTTCCTCTGGTTCTCTTATTTGTGTGACCTGAACAGTTCATATTATTCAGTTAATGTTCATCTGTAGGTAATCTCTTCTTGTCTGCTCTTGAATCCTCCTTTGAGGTCAAACAACTTTTTAAAGACATCCTTCATATCTGGCATCCCAGAAAGCCCCTTCTGCATTCTTGGGACCTCAGTTTTATACTAGAGAATTTTTCCCAGGTTCCTTTTAAGCCTGTTGATTCAGCTTCCTTGCAACATTGTACTTGGGGCTCTTTCTTCAGCCAACAGAATGTCTGAACTTCAGGATCTCATGGCTATTCCTCCTTTTTTAGTTTTTCACAGTGGCAGGGTGTCTCTTCAAAATGAATCCTGCTTTTATGCTCGAGGTGGTTGATCAGTTGTCCCTTTCAGTCTATTTACCTTCATTCCTTTTTCCTTCTCCACAGACTGCCTGTCTTACTCTTTGGATCTACATAGCCAGCTCTGGTATTATTTGATGAAAACAAAGGCAGTTCACAAGTCTGAGCAATTTTTTGTTTCTTTTCATCCCAGGACTTAGGCTTGGCAGTTTCCAGGCAAACCATCTTATCCTGGATTTCTAAGGCTGTTTCTTTTTGTTATTCATTTCATGGTAAATGTCTTTCTTTTTCTGTAAAGGCACATTGTGTTAGGATGGTTGCCTCATTTGGTGCCTTTTTCAAGAGTTTGGACACCAGTTTAATCCTTCAGGCTGCTACTTCATCCTCTGTTCATACTTTCACTAAATGTTATTAATTGGATGGTGTTTCCAGGGCCAGGGCAGGTTTTGCCAAGGGTTTTCTGCATGGGTTTGTAGATGGCACGTCTATGCCTTCTTTCTCTCAGCTGTCTTATTAGCTGTTGTACTCTCCCTTCTGTAAAGAATACTGCAGCAGTGATATGAATAGACATAGTACACTTGTGTAAAAACTTTCCTTAACAGTGATATGAATGGACATAGTACACTTGTGTAAAATCTTACTGCAGCAGTGATATGAATGGACATAGTACACTTGTGTAAAATCTTACCGTAACAGTGATATGAATGGACATAGTACACTTGTGTATGAATGAACATAGTACACTTGTGTAAAATCTTACTGCAGCAGTGATATGTATGGACATAGTACACTTGTGTATGAATGGACATAGTACACTTGTGTAAAATCTTACCATAACAGTGATATGAATGGACATAGTACACTTGTGTAAAATCTTACTGCAGCAGTGATATGTGTGGACATAGTACACTTTTGTGTATGAATGGACATAGTACACTTGTGTAAAATCTTACCGTAACAGTGATATGAATGGACATAGTACACATGAGTAAAACCTTACTGCAGCAGTGATATGAATGGACATAGTACACTTGTGTAAAATCTTACCTTAACAGTGATATGAATGGACATAGTACACTTGTGTATGAATGGACATAGTACACTTGTGTAAAATCTTACTGCAGCAGTGATATGTATGGACATAGTACACTTGTGTATGAATGGACATAGTACACTTGTGTAAAATCTTACTGCAACAGTGATATGAATGGACATAGTACACTTGTGTAAAATCTTACTGCAACAGTGATATGAACGGACATAGTACACTTGTGTAAAATCTTACTGCAACAGTGATGTGAATGGACATAGTACACTTGTGTAAAATCTTACTGCAACAGTGATATGAACGGACATAGTACACTTGTGTAAAATCTTACTGCAACAGTGATATGAATGGACATAGTACACTTGTGTATGAATGGACATAGTACACTTGTGTAAAATCTTACTGCAGCAGTGATATGTATGGACATAGTACACTTGTGTATGAATGGACATAGTACACTTGTGTAAAATCTTACTGCAGCAGTGATATGTATGGACATAGTACACTTGTGTAAAATCTTACTGCAGCAGTGATATGTATGGACATAGTACACTTGTGTAAAATCTTACTGTAACAGTGATATGAATGGACATAGTACACTTGTGTAAAATCTTAATGCAACATTGATATGAACAGACATAGCACACTTGTGTAAAATCTTACTGCAAAAGTGATATGAATGGACATAGTACACTTGTGTAAAATCTTACTGCAACAGTGATGTGAATGGACATAGTACACTTGTGTAAAATCTTACTGCAACATTGATATGAACGGACATAGTACACTTGTGCAAAATCTTACTGCAACAGTGATATGAATGGACATAGTACACTTGTGTAAAATCTTACTGCAACAGTGATATGAATGGACATAGTACACTTGTGTAAAATCTTACTGCAACAGTGATATGAATGGACATAGTACACTTGTGTAAAATCTTACTGTAACAGTGATATGAATGGACATAGTACACTTGTGTAAAATCTTACTGCAGCAGTGATATGAATGGGCATAGTACACTTGTGTAAAATCTTACTGTAACAGTGATATGAATGGACATAGTACACTTGTGTAAAATCTTACTGC
Source organism: Protopterus annectens (assembly GCF_019279795.1). Lineage (NCBI taxonomy): Eukaryota > Metazoa > Chordata > Ceratodontiformes > Protopteridae > Protopterus > Protopterus annectens. The sequence goes on along the minus strand of NC_056740.1, from coordinate 396,976,717 downwards.
AGCAGTGATATGAATGGACATAGTACACTTGTGTAAAATATTACCGTAACAGTGATATGAATGGACATTGTACACTTGTGTAAAGTCTTACTGCAGCAGTGATACATATGGACATAGTACACTTGTGTATGAATGGACATAGTACACTTATTTATGAATGGACATAGTACACTTGTGTAAAATCTTACTGCAGCAGTGATATGAATGGACATAGTAAACTTGTGTAAAATCTTACTGCAGCAGTGATATGAATGGACATAGTACACTTGTGTAAAATCTTACTGCAGCAGTGATATGAATGGACATAATACACTTGTGTAAAATCTTACTGCAGCAGTGATATGAATGGACATAGCACACTTGTGTAAACTCTTACTGCAAAAGTGATATGAATGGACATAGTACACTTGTGTAAAATCTTACTGCAACAGTGATGTGAATGGACATAGTACACTTGTGTAAAATCTTAATGCAACATTGATATGAACAGACATAGCACACTTGTGTAAAATCTTACTGCAAAAGTGATATGAATGGACATAGTACACTTGTGTAAAATCTTACTGCAGCAGTGATATGAATGGACATAGTACACTTGTGTAAAATCTTACTGCAACAGTGATATGAATGGACATAGTACACTTGTGTAAAATCTTACTGTAACAGTGATATGAATGGACATAGTACACTTCTGTAAAATCTTACTGCAGCAGTGATATGAATGGGCATAGTACACTTGTGTAAAATCTTACTGTAACAGTGATATGAATGGACATAGTACACTTTTGTAAAATCTTACTGCAGCAGTGATATGAATGGGCATAGTACACTTGTGTAAAATCTTACTGTAACAGTGATATGAATGGACATAGTACACTTTTGTAAAATCTTACTGCAGCAGTGATATGAATGGACATAGTACACTTGTGTAAAATCTTACCGTAACAGTGATATGAATGGACATTGTACACTTGTGTAAAGTCTTACTGCAGCAGTGATACATATGGACATAGTACACTTGTGTATGAATGGACATAGTACACTTGTGTATGAATGGACATAGTACACTTGTGTAAAATCTTACTGCAGCAGTGATATGAATGGACATAGTACACTTGTGTAAAATCTTACTGCAGCAGTGATATGAATGGACATAGTACACTTGTGTATGAATGGACATAGTACACTTGTGTAAAATCTTACTGCAGCAGTGATATGAATGGGCATAGTACACTTGTGTAAAATCTTACTGCAGCAGTGATATGAATGGACATGGTACACTTGTGTAAAATCTTACTGCAGCAGTGATATGAATGGACATAGTACACTTGTGTAAAATCTTACTGTAACAGTGATATGAACGGACATAGTACAGTTGTGTATGAACGGACATAGTACACTTGTGTAAAATCGTCCCATAACAGTGATATGAACGGACATAGTGCACTTGTGTAAAATCGTCCCATAACAGTGATATGAAAGGACATAGTACACTTGTGTAAAATCGTACCATAACTGTAGATGTTCTTCTCTTCACCGTTTCAGTTGTCAGTCCCTCCATCCTTCTTTTCTGGCTCTTGCCCCTGGGCTTTTGCTGTATTCCTGGCTGATGGGTTATTGCTTCCTTTTTCTTCTGGATGTACTCTTTTGTCCTTGAGGGTATCCTGTTCCCCCTGGGGCAATTCAGTTTCTTTTTAATAAAAAAAAAGTTATTGCAATGTTTTTTCACCCAAACAATTTTAAGTGAATAAAATTAATAATAATGTAATGCAAAAGACAGAGAATGAAATTTCAAGTAAAGAATAAAATTGAACTTTATGTAATATATACAAAGGCCTGAGAAAAAAAATTTGAAAAAAAAGTAACTCCATTTCTTCTTTAGAGTCTATCGGTTTTCTTCTTCAATTACTTCTCTAAACATCAGATATAGAATTCATTTGGTAGAAGTTGATAAGAGAAATTATTTTTGTCCAGGAATTACTAGTAAATGGAATGGGATTAATCCTTTTTTCTTTTGTCTCTTTAAAAGCTGTGTCCTTTAATAAGGATAGAAAGTTTTCAAAAAAGGTGAAGTAGCTGTTCTCCATTTCTTAGTAACACATTTTCTTGCTACTATAAGAAAAAAATGTTAAAGTCTTTTAGATAACGTCTCACATTAACATTAAATAGTATTAATAATTTAGTTAAACAAAATGTATCAGATAATAAAGCTTTTAAAAATTCATCTGCCTTGGACCAAAATATATTCATTAAGGAACTTTCAGAAAATATATGAACGCAATCAGCTTTGCATACTTGTAAACATTTCCAACACATTGTATTACTAGTAGTTATTATTGATATTTGATAATTAATTTTGAGCTGAAAAGGCTCTGTGTATAAATTTCTAAGAAAATATCTGGCATTATTGGAACCAAGAAGTGTGCTGTACAGGTAGTGGTATATTTAAGATTTATTCTGAGAAGTAAATGGAGAGACATGACCTAATGTATTATGATTCCAGAATTTTGAATTTAAATTTTATATTCTATGAATATTTTATAAAATTTTGAAATTAAGTTATCAAATTTTGAGTTAGTATGTACTATGTTGTACATAAAATGAATTGCTTTAGCATTTTCTTTAAAGTGAGAGTGAGAAATTGATGAACATAGCTCCTATGTGGAGATTTTCACATTTTGTAATAGCCAATCCTGAGGTTTAAGGTGATGTCAGCATTAATTGGCTAGTCCTCTCTTCAGATGCTCCTATATTAATCTACATGGCTGCTACCAATTAATCTCCACTCCTACCCACACCAACAAACTGTCTAATTCTATCAGTCTTCTAGATTGGATTCTTGTCTCGCATCCCCATAAATATCACTTCCCAGAGACACTGCCTTATGCTGTCAGTGACCACTGGCCGATCAAAGAACTCAAATTTTCTCCACACTATATAAGACCACATAAGTTCATAGCTTGCACAAACTTTCCATTTTCGACTGGATACGATTAACAACCGACTCTCTCTGCTATTAACTGGTCCTTCATTAAATACCTACCCCTGGATAATGCCGTTCAAAAATTCAGTTCCATATTCCTTAACATTCTCAACTCCATTGCTCCCTTACAAACTATTAGAGTAAAATCTATTATATCCACCTGGCTTACACTTTCCACCCACACCTTAATGCAAAAAAGAGGCCAAGATTGGAGAATTTGGTCCAAAACTAAACTCCCATCCCCCCTCCAACACTATAAAGAGCTTTGCAAACTTGCTAAGAAATCCATCTATAATGACAAGAAAAACGTTTATAATAACCCTCAAGCCTCTAACCTTACACACCCAAAGAAAACATGGCACTACATCAACCAAGTTCTTAATCCTGGAAACCCCTCATCCCCCCAACCATGCCCTAATAATACGCTATTAGAAATGGCCACTAATTTCAACTCTTACTTCATAGACACCATCTGCAAATTGACTCTTAAAACCAACTCCAACCTAAACTCAAATTCTCCCCACCCCTCCCACTTCCTCCAACTCCTGTCTGGCCTTCTTTTTAAAAACAGTATCCACCAAGTGCATTAAATCCTTACTCCTAAAGCTTAAACTCTGCTCCCTCTTTTTCTCCAAAAACCTGAAACTCTCTTGCCTTCCCATCTCCATTCTCATTAACAGGTCTGTTACCGAATCTAGAGTTCCTACTATCTGGAAACATTTCTTTACTTTACCTATCCAAAAGGCAGGTAATTCCTCAGAACTTGCTAACTTCAGGCCTATTGCAATTCTGCCCCCCCCCCCCATCTAAAATTCTTGAGAAATGTGTATGAAAAACAAATTCTTCACTTCCTGTTACAAGAGAATCTACTCACCCCCACTCCACATGGCTTTCGACCTCTACATACCACCTCCACCGCTCTCATTTCCGTCATCAACACCATTTCCCATGCCAGAAACAATAATAAGTTCACATTCAAGTGCAACTTTGTCATTCATAAACTTGTTTCATGCCTATTTCTGGATCTCACGAAGGCATTCAACACAGTCTCCCACTCCCTCCTCCTGCACAAACTCTCAGAACTAAACCTCTCCACTTCCGCTATCTCTTGGTTTGCTAGTTTCCTTAAAGACCGACTTGAGTTTGTTAAATGGCTCTCTGCAACTTGTCCTGCTCTACCTGCCAAGATGGGTATATCTTTGGCCCATTACTGTTTAACATCTTTACCAATCTACTGTATACATGGTTTACTATCATAATTTTGAAAATAAAAAAAAAGTGTACTTATCAGCAAAGTCTTTCCCCGAAAGTACACAATACCGAACATTCCTAATGTCGGAAAACAACTGTTAATGTCGAAAATGTTGGTCACGACATTTTCGACACTTGAAAGCAATCCCACCCTTCCCTTAACTCCCTAACTAGCTAGCCTAAAATCCCATTTATGCAGGAGGGCAAGCCCCCCTGCTCCCCTCACACCCCTCCAACTTAATATTCCAACTCAGAGATCGCACTACAGTGAGGAAAAGGATGCATTTCCCTAACCACACTGTACAGTAATCCCTTTACATGAGCGAACGTTATAATTGCGAATGCACAGTCCATTCGTAATTGTACCATTTGCTCACGTAACCTGCCGAAATATGAAGTATTCGAACATCTGTTGTTCGAATGCTTCATAGCCGTGCAATTGCGCGGCGAAATTTTAATGGTAAACCATATGCATCTTACCCACAGTCAGCACTGGTGCAATATGCAGATGACTCCACAGTCATCACCATAGCTGATTCCTTCTCTGACCTAAATACGACACACAAATCCTTCTTATCCATCAAAAAATGTCTCACTCAGAACTAGCTAATTCTAAATCCTCAAAAGACTAAGCTCCTACTTATCCCCATAACGATGAACCATCTTAAATTCTCCTTCTGTCTCATCCCTCAGTAACACCCCTATCTCTGTTGAATTGCACACTAAATTACTAGGGTCATCACTGCACATTCTAAACAACATAGACAAAACTCACCAAAAATGTTGATTCCTTTACATGAACAAAAAATTTCTAACCAATAAAGCTGAAATCTCCCTATCCCATGCCTACCTCCTCCCCGCCCTATTCTATAGCTCACAGAACCTTACTAACCTTCAAACCACTCTCCTAACAAAACTTTAATTCACCTAGAATAAAGTTGCTTGATTCGCAGCACACCACTCCTACCACTGCCTTGCTCTTAGAAGGTTAAACTGGCTAGAACTTCCTCACCATCTGCTTCTCTCTCAACTTCAAATGATTCATTCTGTTTTGTATGTGCCTTCCTTCTTTCCCAACATTGCCTTAGTCGTCTTCCTTCACTCCCCTCTTGGGTCCCTAAGAAGCCCCGAGCAAAACCTTCTTGAAATCTACAAGCCCAAAACAAAAATAGGGCAAAACCTGTACAGTTACTCCCTAGCCCAATCCTGAAATAAGCTTCCTTTAAATACCAGAAATATCAGTCATCCACTAAAATTCAAACCTATGATTAAAAACTCAACAGGACAAGGATCTGTCACTGTAACTACCCCCCTTGAATGATCTCCCACTACTCATCACCTCCCTCTCACCTAACTTGCTATTTTTCTTCTATTCACTAATATCCTACAGTTAAATGTTATCCCTTTTGTACAGTGACTGCACTGTGCATCTTACTTAAGTAAATCAAGTCAAATTCTCTGAAAAGTTTGTACAACTAGCTTTGAATGATGTATATACTCTCTGGGGTTGTTAATCATTTACTGCATATTATGTTAACTCACTTTTAATTTTTGATGTATCTGTGTTTGTTTTTATACGTGGTTTTTATACTTTTTTTTTGTAATTGTGGAGTTTTTCTCCCCGAGCCTCTGCTGAAAAAGGACTTCTGCTCAGTCGGACTAACCCGGTCAACAAATGTCAAATAATAATAAATAAATAAAATGAATCAAACATACCATCACTTTTCCATCAGCTCAGCCGATCTCTTCACTGTGCAACTCTCAGAAGTAAGAAAATATCTTGTAATCATTTAAAGTTCGAAATTTTTAAACGTCCAGAATAGTATCACTATAATTCGATAATCAATCAAGACTAATAAAACGACTAGTGACGTCTAATTACTTAAAGAACAAGAAAGCACAAGGTTAAACCATACATCCAACAACCCATTTGTGTGAATTCAAGCTTTTTGTAACTCTGATAGCCAAATATGAAATACAAGAATCGCACGTTTGGAATGTCAGGCTATAGTATGAGATGACGATGCTTCACAGCAAATCGCAGCACCATGAAAACAGACTTGCATCCAAATTCAATAGATGTAAAGTGATATCAGGAAAATCCCCACCATAAGCCCAATGACCCCCCCCCCCCCAGACCAATGCTCCAACAACTACGCTGAGTTCCTTCTTCTGTTTAACTAGGAATGAGACATCATCGAAATCAAGAACTGTCAAGGAGCCGATCTGTACACACCAACACATAAAAACAAGTCATGACAATCTATGTCCATCCATCAAGTGGAGAGAACAGTCACTGCAGTTTCCTCTGTATACCCAAGCCAAACAAAGACAATAATGTGCTGAAGATTGAAACAAGCAAAATCAATGGGAACAATAAAGGGGAGCAGACATACATAGGGGACATATAAATGTGGGCACAATCTTTGAAGAGGAAGTGACACAACGGAAGCACAAAAGGCTTCCTATGAGGAAAATTAATAATCATTGCAAAGGATAAGAATGTTAATCTACTACAAGTCTGAGGCTCATGGCAAGTGACACAAGGTAGGCAAAAAGTGAGGGACTAACTGTAAACTGAAGGAGATTTCAAATAGTTGACTGGCTCTAAAAAAAAAAATAGAAATCTCTGATTGTGCTCAAATTAATAGAACCAAAGGAAAGATATTCTCCATGGCAAATTCACAAACCTATAAAGTACTCCTTCAACAAATAACAAGTAATTAATCAGTACACTAAGTAAAACAAAAGAAAATGTATCAACCTAAAATAAATAAACTAAAGTAATTAATATAAGATAGTCAAACTATTCTGTATCGTGTAGTAATATAAAAAAATAGTGCAAAGGGAGGAAAATTTATGCTGCAGACAATTCTGTGAAGAATGTTAAAATTAAAACAACTATAAGTAAAAAGTTTATACTCTGGAATAAGAAGGTTACCTTTGTAAGGCTTTAACATTTGACTGAATTAGTACATTACCCATTTTGAAGAAAAAAGAGTAGCCATATATTTTATATGGACATTTCTGATTTCAGGTGTTTTTCTCTTCTCTTCCTTTCTTCTTTGAGGACCACAAAAAAGAGTAGAAAACATAAATGCTGATATTTAAAATAAAATATAATTATTAGGTAATTAAGAAGATTGATTTATCAGAAACAGTTATTTCTTTTATTGAAGATTTTGAAAAGTTGTTGTTCGAAGTTGTAATAGGATCTGTCGGATCTGCCTTTTGTTTCTTTTTCATCATAGCAGTCCATGTATTTTTATCTGAGATTATTTTCAGAGTAGGGGATGATTAATCCATATTTTCTGTTGTAGCTATAATGTTATTTTTGATAAACATAGAGGCGTCTTCTATGTTATTAAAAATTCTTATTCCATGTGATAAGTGAATTTTAATTTTTGTTGGGAAAATTAATTGAGACTTAACACCATTGTATCAAAGAGCTTTTGCAAGGAGCCAACAGCTTTTTTCATATCCATAGTTTTAGAAGAATAGTTATTATCAAATCTGATGACATTTTTTTGTATTTTAAAGGAGCTTTCTTCCATGAAGTATTGAATATTAGTTTTTTGTCTATATAAGAAAGAAATTTTATTATAATAGATCCCGGGGGAGATGTTGAAGAAGAAGGTGTTACGTATGACTGTATTGGCTCTTTCAATACCATAGAAGAAGCCTTCCTGAAGATTTAATATTTCAGGAATCCAAGAGTTTAGGGAGTAAGTTAAGTTCTCACCTTCAGATCCCTTAGAAAGACCAAAAATTTCTCATTTCTCTATTTTCAAGATTATCAATTTTGTTTAGAAACCAGGAGTTTTGTTTTAGTAAAAATTCAGTTTGTGTTTCTTTTTCTTTCAGTCTGCCATCAATATCATTTAAGGCATGTTTTCCATGTTGGATACTTTTATTTATTGCTGCTGTAACATTTTTTTAAAGAGAGCTTCTTTGAGACAGCTGCCTTTTTGATTTTCTTGTAAAACTTCATAAAAATCAGAAAATAATTAAGATTATTATGTATTATGTATTAGAGTATAACAAGAATTTTTAAAACAACTTCATTTTTTCCCTCTAAATAGGACTAAGTCTGCAGAGCTCTAAAAAGATGCTGTCTTCACTAGGCCATCTTAGCTCCACCCTGGGACAGTTCAGTTTTGAGTGTTTGCATCCATATGTCACCTTTATGTCCTAAGTCTTGTGCAGGGAGCATACTTGTAATGTACACCGCCTGTAAGATCTAAATGCTTTAGTATATTGGGCAGCCATTGGGCTATCCTTGACAGGAGATCCCTTTTGTAAAAGTACTGTGACAGTTCAGAGAAGGACATCTACTGTTCTGGTAAGATTTTGCACAACTGTACTTTCATATCTTGTGAAGTTAAGAAAAAGGGACAACCTATGTCAAAACAGATAATTTCCAAATGCTTGTCTAAGGCTATTACCTTTTGTTAATAGTCATCATGACTAAACTATTCCAAGCAGGTTTAAGGTCCACTGTAACAGGTCCTTGGCTTCATCTGTGGCCTTTTGGAAAGGGTTGGATTCTAGAAATATTCAACAAGCTGCTATTTGGTCCTCTGTACATATTTATAAATAGCACTTTAATCTTGATTCCTTCTTTAGGTCCAGATCAGGCTTTGCTAAGACCATTCCCCAAGGGGTTCCTGGACTCTTCTCCTTCCACCTCTCTAATGTAGCTTGCTATGGTAATCTACCCATATAGCTAGGACTTCTGCAGCAGTGATCAATATGATGAACATTAAACAGTTGTGCAAGTAAAACTTATAACAGTAGATGTTTGAATGATCACTGCTGCAGTAGCTGCTCTCTGCCTTCATCCATCCTCCTCGCTTTTGGTGTGTTTTGTATGCCAGGGTGTGGGCATGTACTTTTTGTTGTTCCTAGCATTGTCCTTTCAGGGTTTAGCCTCCCTCACTCTATTAGTAGGAAAACTCTGAAGGCCTTTGCATGCAAACTTTTCTTTTATTCAGCTCAGCTGGAGCTGCCTGACAGTTTGGGGGTGTGGAAGGTGCCCTGCAGCTTTGGAAGCTTCCGATCTGTTATATCCATGGCTGGATATAATGCATATAACTAAGGCTATTGCTGCAGTGATCATTTGAACAGCTGCTGTTCATTAAGTCCTGGGGAAAACCAACCCCCCAACCTAATAATCCAACCCTTTTCTTTTGCATCTAAAATAGTGCCATCCTCCCTTATTATTCCTCTTCAGTGTAATTTATGATATGGACCTTGGTCAGAAACATTGGCACATTTTATTATTGGATGACTGGTTGAAGAATTTGTTGCCAGCCAAATGTTTATTTACATTTAGATGGGATAAAACACTAGGGTGGTTGGTTTAACCATTATAAGAAGGGTGATGGTGTAAAGCAAGCCTTAGGACAGCTTACTTTGGGGGGGGGGGCAATTAGTTAGAGGATGCCAACCTTGTGGTTGATGCCAACCTTGTGGTCAGTGTAGTTTTTGTAAATGTGTATGTAAAACTGAAAGTTTTTCTTCTACTAACACTTCTAAGGTCTTCCAAGTGAATGCTTTTGAGAATTGTAACACGGACTGGGTAATATATTTGGCCGCATGTAGCTCTTCAGCACTTTATATTGGGCAGACATCACACCCACTTAAGCTGAGGATCTCAGAGCATCCTAGCAATATTAGACGTGCACAACTGTCAAATGTCTTGTTTAAACATACTCTGAAACATAAAATGGCCAGGTTCCAGTTTGTCATAATTGATAAAATTACATTAAATAAGAATAATAAGGGAGGATGGCACTATATTAGATGCAAAAGAAAAGGGCTGGATTATTAAGTTGATGGGGTTGTTTTCCCCAGGACTTAATGAATCTTTATAGCTGGCCAATCAGATTAAAGCATTGAGTATATAAATTGTTGAATGGTATGGTTATAATTACGCACTGATGAAGGCTGTGTAGCTGAAACCAGTTATGTAAGAATAAAGTTGTCAAAAGCAGAAGCCTGATGCCACTGCTTTTCATCACTGAAGACTGAGTGCTGGCTGTTCGTTGTGGTTGTGGATTATTCAGCCATGCACCTTGCCACACTTACATAACCTTTTTGTTTTCTGGTTCAAATTACAATCCCCCATTCCTTTTAACCTCTAAGATCAGGAAATCTGGCGAAAGCCAAAATAATGGTGGGACAAAGACCAGAATCGGGGACAAATTTTAAATGATGCTCTTATAAACTTATAAAGTTGCTAGAATAACAGAATTTGTGTTAGTGTGCATTATCTGAAGGATATGAAGTCTGAAACTCAAGCATATTTCCTTATTTAGTTACTTTAGTTGGGTGGCCACCATGGTGTAGTGGTTTGAGTTGTCACCTCACAGCAAGAGGTTTTACAGTTCGATTCTTGGCTGGGGTGTCTTCTGTGTGGAGTCTGCATGTCCTCCTTGCAGTCATGTGGGTTTCCTCTGGGTGTTCCGGTTTCCTCCCACACTCCAAAGACATGCAGCACGTGGACTGGACGCTCTAAATTGGCCCTAGAAGTGAGTGTGTGTGCAAGTGAGTGATACAGATGAACTACTGTGGCAGGGCTAGCCATTTGGGCGGTGTAAACCGTGCTCAAGGTGATTGCCACTGTTGAAGTGACACCCTGACCCCATGTGCAAAAAATGGGAAAAGGAGTTGAGGATGGATGGATTTAGTGACTTTAGTTCTCAATGATTTGCCGGGAAACCAGAAATTTTATGAAGAACAGATCAGAAATATGAGACAAAAATCTGGACAGTGAAGATGTATGTAGTTCACGAAAGAAAGATCACAAGGGTTACCCCGCCCACTCAAGCCTCGTTATTATTGCCTCTCTCCCCCTTCTCTCAATTTTTTTTAATTATAACTCCTTAAAGTTTTCAATTCAGAGCATGGTGTCTCCCACTCTGAGTGGGACATCCTACCTCAGACATTTTCCTTGGTCTTCATTTTCACCTGTCCACTACTACAACTAGCCCCCCCCCCCCCGCATTGTGACTTGTGATGTTATAACTTCTATCTGCTCAGTATCCCCAGGACTTTTCCAACCTATATAGTACTGCATACTTGTTTACTCTGCCCTTGTCTAACCTAAGTTCCTGCCCTAAAATCTCACTGATAAAAAGTATGTATGACCATCAGAGTTCTGCAGTTAGAACCAAACCACTGCCCTCTTAAAGAAGATGACTTCAGATGAACCAGCCATGTTACAGCAAATGCCTTGATAAGCTGGTGATAAATGATAAAAAGTAACAAAACCTCTAAACATCTTTCATGTTTAGTACACACGTGTACTGACACACACGTGTGCACATACATGCTCAGAATCAGATGCACCCACATGCACAGAGAAACGCACACAAGCACGCATACACAAGTGAGTAAATGCGCACACACACACACACACACACACACACACACACACACACACACACACACACACACACACACACACACACACACACCCACACACACGCACCCTAAAATATCACAGAGTGCAAATACTTTTGTGACAGCCTCTACCCTTCCTTCCTTCTTCCTATGGGAGTAGAACAGGATTGTTAACCAAGCAATAGCTTTATTTCTGCTTTCACAAGTAACTTTTAAAGGCAAACAAACCATAAACAGAAGTTCTGTTTAATGTCTCATTTAAAAACTTCAATTGCAGAGCCTCTGAAGAGTTTGAACTGACTGTATATCTTCATTTCTGAACAAAAGAGGATCTTCAGAACACAACGATTTTGCAAGTTGTCTCTCGTATTCCCTATTTTGCTTGAGCTTATTTATTTTCATAAAGACGTTGTCCTGTTCGATTCTCAGCTAGAGCGTCTTTTGTGTGGAGACATGCGTGAATGGGCGTACCTTCATTGAAGGTTGTGCGTCAGGGCTGGCAACTCGGCACGTAAAAATCTACTGCCAATCATTAGCGGACCGGAGTTTCGCTGTGGTGACCCCTAACCGGGAAAAGCCGAAAGACACAACAGCAGCAACTCCAATAGCCAAGCTGCTACCTTCTTTCATGTGTTCTGTTCCTCAGTCAAATACTCATGAAATTATTGAAAAAAAACCTTTAAGATCACAATCACTACCACACTAATTTCTAGGGGGATAAACTGGCTTCTCAGTCAAGTAATAACTTTATATCAATGACTATAGTACTGGGGATGCACAAGCCAGTGCATTTCTTTGTGCCGGTCGCAAGCCCGGATAAATGGGGTGGGTTGCGTCAGGAAGGGCATCCGGCGTAAAACTTCACCAAATACTTCATGCAGACACCAGTAAATATTTCCATATCAGATCAATCGAGGCCTGGGTTAACAACGACCGCCACCAGTACTGTTAGCCAACAGGGTGCTGGCGGAAATTGGGCTACTGTTGGCTGAAGAAGGAGGAGAAGAGGCAGAAGGCATGGCCGAAGGCAGGAAGAGAGGAAAAAGGCTAGGACTGTGGTAGTGAGGGTCGGAACTGACTGTTGGCAATATGACTGGTATAGGGAGAGAGCTAGCCGATATGATGGACAGAAGGAAGGTTGGTATATTGTGTCTGCAAGAGACCAGATGGAAGGGGAGTAAGGCTAGGTGTATAGGAGGTGGGTTCAAATTGTTTTATCATGATGTGGATGGGAGGAGAAATGGCGTAGGAGTTATCCTGAAGGAACAGTATGCTAGGAGTGTTTTAGAGGTGAAAAGAGTGTCGGATAGAGTGATGTTTATGAAGCTGGAAATTGATGGTGTAATGATGAATGTTGTTAGTGCATATGCTCCACAAGTTGGGTGTGCGATGGATGAGAAAGAAACATTTTGGAGTGAGTTGAATGAAGTGGTGATGACTGTACCCAAGGGTGAGAGAGTAGTGATTGGAGCAGATTTCAATGGGCATGTTGGTGAAGGGAACAGTGGGGATGAGGAAGTGATGAGTAGGTATGGTGTTAAACAAAGGAATGCAGAAGGTCAGATGGTAGTGGATTTTGCGAAAAGGATGGACATGGCTGTGGTGAATATGTATTTTAATAAGAGGGAGGAGCATAGGGTGACATACAAGAGTGGAGGAAGATGCACAGAGGTGGATTATAGCTTATGTAGGAGGGCCAGTTTGAAGGACATTGGAGACTGTAAAGTGGTGACTGGGGAAAGTGTAGTTAGGCAGCATAGGATGGTGGTTTGTAGGATGACATTGGTGATCAAAAAGAGGAGGAGGAGTGTGAGGGCAGTACCAATGATCAGATGGTGGAAATTGGAAAAGGGTAATTTTGAGGTGGAGTTCAGGGATGAGTTAAGACAGGCACTGGGTAGCAATGAAAAGTTACCAAATATCTGGGTAACTACAGCAGAGCTAGTACGGGAGATGGATAGAAAGGTGCTTGGTATGAGATCTGGACAGAGGAAGGACAACAAGAAGACATGGTGGTGGAATGAGGAAGTACAGGAGAGTATACAGAGAAAGAGGTTGGCAAAAAAGTGGGATTGTCAGAGAGATGAAAGTACGCAGGAGTATAAGGAGATGAAGTGCATGGCAAAGAGAGAGGTGGCGAAGGCTAAGGATAAGGCATATGAAGAGTTGTATGAAAGGTTGGACACTAAGGAGGGAGAAAAAGACCTGTACCGATTGGCTAGACAGAGGGACAGAGCTAGGAAAGATGTGCAGCAGGTAAAGGTGATAAAGGATAATGAGGGAAACATACTCACAAGTGAGGAGAGTGTGTTGAGGAGATGAAAAGAGTACTTTGATGGGTTGAAGAATGAGAGGGAGAGAAGGTTGGATGATGTAGGGACAGTGAATCATGAAGTGCAATGGATTAGCAAGAAGGAAGTAAGGAAGCTATGAAGAGGATGAAGAACGGAAAGGCTGTTGGTCCAGATGACATACCTGTGGAAGCATGGAGGTTTTAACCAGATTGTTTAATGAAATCTTGGAAAATGAGAGAATGCCTGAGGAATGGAGAAGTGTTTTGGTACCGATTTTTAAGAATAAGGTTGATGTGCAGAGCTGTAGTAACTACAGATGGATTAAATTGATCAGTCACAGCATGAAGTTATGGGAAAGAGTAGTTGAAGCTAGGTTAAGAAGGGACGTCATGATTAGTGATCAGCAGTTTCATGCCGGGAAAGAGCACTACAGATGCAATGTTTGCTCTGAGTGTGTTGATGGAGAAGTACAGAGAAGGTCAGAAGGAGTTGCATTGTGTCTTTGTGGGTTTAGAGAAAGCATATGACAGGGTGCCAAGAGAGGAGTTGTGGTATTGTATGAGGAAGTCGGGAGTGTCAGAGAAGTATGTAAGAGTGGTACAGGATATGTACGAGGGTAGTGTGACAGCGGTGAGGTCTGTGGTGGGAGTGACAGATGCGTTTAAGGTGGAGGTGGGATTACATCAAGGATCAGATCTGAGCCCTTTCTTATTTGCAATGGTGATGGACAGGTTGACAGACAAGATCAGACAGGAGTCCCTGTGGACTATGATGTTTGCAGATGACATTGTGATCTGTAGTGAGAGTAGGGAACAGGAGGAGGAGACCCTGGAGAGGTGGAGATAGGCTCTAGAGAGAAGAGGAATGAAGGTCAGCAGGACTAAGACAGAATATATGTGTGTCAATGAGAGGGAGGATAGAGGATGCAAGGAGTAGAGGTGGCGAAGGTGGATGAGTTTAAATACTTGGGATCAGTAGTTCAGAGTAATGGTGAGTGTGGAAGAGAGGTGAAGAAGAGAGTACAGGCAGGATGGAGTGGGTGGAGAAGAGTGCCAGGAGTGATTTGTGACAGACTAGTACCAGTAAGAGTGAAAGGGAAGGTCTACAAGAGAGTAGTGAGACCAGCTATGTTATATGGGTTGGAGACAGTGGCATTGACAAAAAGGCAGAAGTTTGAGCTGGATGTGGCAGAGTTAAAGATGTTAAGATTTGCACTAGGTGTGACGAGGGTGGACAGGATTAGGAATAAGTATATCAGAGGGTCAGCCCGGGTTGGACGGTTTGGAGACAAAGCCAGAGAGGCAAGATTACGTTTGTTTGGACATGTGCTGAGGAGGGATGCTGGGTATATTGGGAAAAAGATACTAAGGATGAAGCTACCAGGTAACAGGAAAAGAGGAAGGCCTAAGATAAGGTTTATGGATGTGGTAAGAGAGGACATGCAGGTGGTTGGTGTGACAGAGCAAGATGCAGAGGACAGGAAGAAATGGAAACAGATGATCCGCTGTGGCGACCCCTAACGGGAACAGCCGAAAGAAGATGATGATGATCAATGACTATAAAAATGATGTATACAGTAGATGTGTGGTGCTCAGAATCCATATTCAGGTCTCCGTCTGAGATCGTCCAAAAGTTCTGCAAGTTCTTTTGCATAGTTGACTGAACATCTGAAATCACACCATGCTATGCTACTCCTGTAACAAAAAAAAAAAAAAAAAAAAAAAAAATATGAACTCAGTCCCCTGCTTCAAATTCCATTAATTTCTGTGTCTGTAAAACAGTATATTGACTGTCATATCAGAGTTCTTTGTATTTTTTTTCTGAACGCCTGTTTCTGTACTAGCCTTCTACACAAACTGTGAAAACAAAGGCCTTCATCTTCACATTGTGGATATTCATAGAAGTGGATGCTGTAAATTTCTCTTTGGACACTCCTTCCAGCCCAATCTCATTTGCTCACTCAGCTAGGTACAGTGAGATCATTTGGGAAGGACTACCCCCTTGCTTCTTTGATTTTGAACACTCCTACCAGTCCCATCTCATCAGCTCTGTGTACAGAGAGCATTTTGGAAGGCCATCCCTCTTAGTTTCTTAATCTTGAATTATCTTCTGTTTCCTCCCTCTCCATTTTACACCTTATTCAGCTGCTGTTACGGTAACTGTGTTCTACCTACGTTATTCCCTTATTTTGCTTTGCTGTGTGCTCTTAAGTTCAAGTTCTCTTATACCACTGCATTTATTACTGCTTGTTAGTAGCCTGATTAAATGTATCTGTTACTTTAAGCATCTTAGTTTTGGTTTTAGTACTTGTGTTTCAGGCCAGTTACTTTACATTTAAGGTTTTTGTGGTCTACACTCCTTGTAGACAAACCGTTATCAAAACACTCTCCATAAGTCTGCCAGGTATTCAGAACACTATGTCTGGACAATTTCTGTCAGTTTCTCTTGCTAGCCTGGTCTACATGGGCATACTGAGACAGTGTAGCAACTGCCTCATGTTCACAGATAGGCCTCTTCACCTAGCACATAATTCTTTTACTTGTGAGAAATGCATCTACATCAGTAACCTGTAATCCATGCTCTCTTGCACCACAGTCAGTACTCCTGACCAAGAGGAGAGTGCCAGCACAAACACCACACCACCACATAACATAACCAAGCGCAACACACATATGCCCAGGTCCTCAATAAAACCTTACCTAAACAGCAGAGACCTCCAAAACACACTCACAAACATTCCACATGCAACATCAAACACATCACATACAGCAGACAACACACCAGTGTCTCACAAACACAGCCATAAGGCATAACAATAAATCAATACTAGTCATTGCTAACTCTGTTGTGAAACACACTGATGTCCCCCTCACCAGGCTCGACCAGGTGACTGTTATGGTCAGATGTCTGCCCGGTGCCAGATTCCACCACATCACGCATGCACTTCAGTCTCCCCACAACAGGTAAAAGTATGACGGTCATTATCCATGTTGGTGTGAATGAATTTAGACATACCTCTCTGGACCACATGAAGAGAGACATGATTGAGCTCTGAGTATGTGTCCCAGGCAGGTATGACCCTAGCTCTAAGCAACATCCTACCTTCACCAAGAATAATACCACAATACCAACAAAAAACAATTGACTTAGTTTCTGGTGTCTTTCCAAGGAGATCTAGTATCTGTCTGCCTGGGATGGCATGGTTGACAGGCCTCGATGCTTTGCCAGAGATGGCCTCCACCTGTCACCACTGGGATTCATGATCCTGACCAAGGCTTTCGCCTCCCCCATTGTGCCTTTTTAGACAGTGTCCCAAACACAAATCTTCCAACATAAAAGATCTGTCAAAAAGCAAATTGAAGGTCATGCTGCTTAAAGCTAGGAGCCTTAACCTGAAAATGCACTCACTGGAGGCTCTTCTTACACTGGAAGATGCTGATGTCTGCGCGGTCACAGAAACTTGGTTCAGGGCTGCAGAGAGCACCCCTGTCTTACTAGGCTATACCTCATTCCACACATTCCGACCCCAAAATGAGGTAGGAAAAATAAGGGTGGTGCATTCTCTATGTTCAATAAGGACAGGCACACCTCCAGACTGGTTTGCCACCATGACGCACTGGAATTACTCCAGGTGCAACTGACCATTGGCAAGGAAAGACACCCATCCAAGTTATATCCAGCTATAGACTCCCCTCTATGACTCAGGACACCTACTCCTCCTACCTAAACCTACTTGACTCCATCAAGGTACCCCTTAACACCCTGATCCGTGGTGACTTCAACTATCCCACCACAGACGGGGTGAACTACTCTTGCAGTAATGCACTCCCTCAATGATTCCTTGACTTCATCAGTTCTAACACACTACACCAGCTCGTCTCATTCCCCGCAAGGGGAGATAACATTCTGGACGTGGTTCTCAACAACATGGGCGACTGCTGCACCACTCCCATAGTATGTTCCTCCCTGGTGAGATCAGATCATCGGACTGTCTCATTCGAAGTTTCTAGCCCACCCAACCCCCACCCCCAATCGTAACAGGCTAAAAAACTTCTCAAAAGCTGACTACAACCTCCTAAGAGAGGATATCAGTAGCTTTACACCACTGCCCCCCTCAGAGGATGCAGACAACTATGCTGAACAGTACGCCAGTGCAGTATACAAGCACCTGTACAACTGCATGGATTCAACATACCCAACAGAACTAAAACCTGCTCCTCTATGAAACATAAACCTATATGGTGGACAATCTCTATCAGCAGGCTTTACAACAAAAGGAAGAAACTATTGTCCATGGGTAAAAAGGCACAAATTCCAAACTGGAAAAACCTCCCTTTTCAGCCTCAACAAGCAAATTACGTCACTAGTGAAAACCTCCAAAGCTAATTATGAATTGAAACAAGCTTCTGAAGCAAAGGGAAACCATAAAGCCTTCTTCAGTTATGTTGGGAACCTCCATGGCAAAGCACAGATTTGTTCTGAATTAGTCCTTAGCGTTACCACTTACAATGATCCTGTTGACTTAGCCAACCTGCTAGCAGATAGTTTCAGTGCAAACTTCACCCCCCATCCCCCCAAAGGCCCATTCGACATCCACACACCTCACATCTCTGTGAATCAAGTGTTAAAGGCCCAATCCAAAGCAACGAACATGGCTTCCATGGGACCTGATAGTATCCCAGGCTGTATTCTGCCCCATCTCCAGCAAGAACTAGCTTTGCCATTGAGTACCCTGTTCAACCACAGCCTAAGTTCAGGCTTCATTTCAGCTGAGTGGAGAACTGCCATTGTCATCCCCTTGCACATAGGTGGTGCCACTACTAACCCTGGAAACTATCATCCCATCAGCTTGACAAGTCTGATCTGTAAAGCAGTGAAGCATATTATGGATCTCATAAACAAGGACATAGACAGTCTCCAAGCACTTGACCCCCCCCCCCCCAAAATTCGGATTCTTCAAGGGTAGATCTTGCCTTTTGAACTTGGTTGACTTCTTTGAGACTGTCACCAAGGCCCTGAATGAGGGAAAGTCAGTACATACAGCTTACATTGACTTGGCCAAAGCCATTGACACAATCCAGACACAATCCCCCACTCAGGCATCATCGAAAAGCTAACAAAACTTGGTGTTAATCCCTGTCCCATCAGATGGGTGGCCAACTGGCTCACTGACAGGACCCTCAAGGTCAAAATAGGTGCCTCCATCTCCGAAAGCAGACCTGTCAGTAGTGGTGTTCTCCAAGGATCTGTCCTGGGACCCCTACTGTTTGGCATATACTTCTCAGAGGTCCAGGCAAAGACAAAGGGCCTGTGGATGACCACGTTTGCAGATGACTGTAAGTTGGGTGCTGTTATTGATTCCCAAATGATGTTAACAAACTGAAAGAGGGTCTCGCAACAACAGATGACTGGTAACAAAGTCAAGGCCTTAAGTTAAGCAAAATAATGTATTATCGCACCATTCAGCAAAAATATGGCCCCTACTGATTACCACATCAATGGCAACCCCCTAAGCACACAACCTGTGGTGACAGACCTTGGGTACTCAGGTTGACAACAGTCTCGCATTCGACTATCATGTAGCAGCAGTGGTCAGAGAAGCCTTTTACTTGGTTCATCTCATAAGTAAAGAGATTGCATCCAGAAAAAAAGAGGTTATTACCTCTCTGTACTCCTCCCTCATTAGGCCAATAATTGAGTATAACGCCCCATTTGGTATGTACCTCTCCAAGCACCTGCACCAACTGGAAAGGCCACAGAAATACCTCAGAAAGAGAATCCATGGCCTCCACCACCTGTCCTATCTGGACAGGTTCAAATCACTATCACTCTACTTGGTATCATACAGATTGCTTAGAGGTGATCTGTGTCTCGCCTACAAGGCAATATCGGACCCTGTCCTACTAGAGATGCTGCATATCCGTAAGTCTAACTGCTCGTGCATTACCCACTCGAAAGGCCTAAATCTAATGTGTGGCATCAGCAAAACCTGCTGGAGAGACAGGTTTGTCTCCCAGAGGCTGCCCAGTCTCTGGAATAGACTTCCATACAAGTACCTCGCTGACCCTCTTCAAGCACAACCTTGATGAGTGATGGGAAACCACAAATTTGTCCCAGGGGTTCTACCTGTGTCCCTCATTGACAGGGGCGACAGGTGCTGATGAGGTTTCTTTTTTGGGGATAAACTCTTTGCTAGGCTTGTAAGCACCCCAGTGTATTAGCCTAATAACCTTCTGTGATTTTATGATCCTCTATTACATAAGCAGTCTTGTTCCCAAAGTGAATTCATTGTAAGAGAGAGAATAAAATGAGTTTAGTCTTTTAACAAGTTGTTGTACAACTGTCCTGGTGCACTGCCTTGTTGTGGTTGTACAACTATCCTAGTGTACTTCCTTTTTACGCAACAAACCTGACATACCTCTACAAGGTACTTTTATGGTACATGTCTTGCTAAAGAGGCATTTACTAATACTAACATTTGTAATATTTTTACCCAGGATAGACAGGAAGCTACAGTATTTATGCGTGCCATACCTTTACCAAGAATTACAAACCAATTGTTTTGCTTTTATAGAGGAAGCACGATACTGCTATTACTAACCTTGTAGTGCTTGGAAATCTAACCAAGTGATATAATCTGCCCTGGTGGTGACCCTTCTTGAATAAGTTGGTACACTTGTGCAAGGCAAGCTGTCTCTTTCTGAGTAAAGCATCTGTCTGTACTTCTCCCTGCATCACGTGTTCACATGTATTTTCTAATACTGTGGATAATTGCAAGCTTATTACAAACAGTTAATTTCACATTTTTGTTGAAAAGTATAGTGATTCTAGATATTTGCCCATGATATAAAAATGTCAGTCAGCCAAGGACTTTGTCTACCACTGGTACATCATGTCCCTGTGTGACATACAAGCTCATGGAAAGCTTGAGCGCCCAGATTAATGAGTGATTTGTTGCAGGAAATGTCAAACAGAACGTCTTCGGTGCTTGCCTTTATTATTATTCAGTAGACTGTAAGTAGTATGCACTTTACTCTAGATTCTCATCAACTCTTTCTTTAGTTTGAAATATTTTTTCTTCTCACTGCTACATCTGTCTTGAGGATAATAAACCATTGTCCACTTCTGTCATTAAGCTGTTAATTTTTAAACTAATGTACGTCTCAGCATTGTATCTGCTTATCCTAATCTGTTACGTTTTGTCGTTTACCGTTCTCCTGTTGTAAGTATTGTATCACAAAGTGTTTATCACTATAACACAGAAACCTGAATTACTTCAGTAAAGGAACATTTACTTGCAGCCTGCTGCACACCCACCTGGCTCCACTTAAAGCTCTTCCACTTGATGAAGCAGAGTGGACAGTCCAGGCAGAGTAAGGACCATTTAGAGCAAAAAGAATTGAAAACAAACCAGCCCCTCGGGTAACTAAAAAACGAAGCAATTCATGCAGCTTAGGAAGCCTGGAAGTCATGGCTGCAAAACAGTCTCAAACATCCCTGCAACAAAATAGCTAGTTAAGGAACAATAATAATGTATAAAACAGGACAAATAAAGCTCATTATAGCAACACCCAAAATTCATCTTCAAATAATCCAAAAAAAAAAAATTGTGGAAGTCAATAAATATATTGCTCAGTCCTAGAAAATCAATCCAACTCAGCCCATCCCCAGCCAGTAACTCCCAAAGCTTTGCTTCACGATTTAACTCAAATTTTATAAATACAGTAGCCTCCCTTCTACAAAAGAAAACTACAATTCCAGCCATCCCTCTCAAATCACTGAAGCCACAACAAACCTTCATGCCAGCTTCTATAATTAAAAAAAAAAAATCTACGCAACCTTAAAACAACAACTACTGCCTCTGACCAACTTCCATTTGAATACCCCAAACTTGCTGCAGATGGCCTTGCATTTTCTGTCTTGATCCTAACAAACCACTCTGAGCAAGAAAAACATGCTCCCACCTTATGGAAGAAATCTTATATAATACCTCTCCATAAAAGTAGGTCATTAACCAAGCTTACAAACTGTAGACTAGTCACCATTATCACACCCTTATCCAGAATCTTCGAAAGATGTGTTCACTCTCAACTTACCACGCAGCTACTTGTCATAACCTGCCCTGTCCCTCACAGCATGGTTTTTATACCCAGTCACAAACAGCCAGTGCCCTTCTAAGATTCACAGCAACCTTAGCCTATTTCTGGATTTATCCAAGACATTTGACACAGTCGGTCATCAAATTCTCCTGACTATATACTCTTCCTATGGGCTATCACACTGCTGACTTAACTAGTTTCTTAATTATCAAAAAGAAGAAAAGTAGCAACAGTAAGGGAAAGAACAGGCAAAAGCACTCCTGTTAGTAACTGATCACAATTCCTTTAATGGCATAAACATTAAGCCTTTTTGTTCTTTCAACCTGAGGACTTCATCAGAATTCTCCATGCTTCAAGCACTAACCCAGAAATCTTTCTTCTCCAAAGAAGCTTGGCTTGACAATTTGCAACTCTTCCTAAATCAAGAAAAAAAAAAACTTTACTGGTTCTGTTCACCCTCAACTCTCCTCCCAGAAAACTGCCTTTAACATACTGTCATCCAGTAAAATCAAACAGAACTGCTATAAGGCACCAGACTACCAGGTGTTGATTATAGGTGACCACCTGAAATTTAATCTTCACCTTCAGCAAGCCAGGGAAAGCCTGAAAAGGAGCAGCTTGTCCAGCAAATCAGGCCGTCCCTGTAAACAAGTGCAATAAATGCATGAATGAATGAATGTGTGTGCATATGTACTCCTGTATCATGTATTTATTTTTCTGTAGTCTGTGTTTTACTTCCGACTTATCTCTGCCCCTGATCTGCTTCTGAAAAGGATTTCTGAGCCCAGTCAGACTATCCTAGTTATCAAATAGAAATAAATAAATAAATAAAACAAACAACAGCATTGTAGAAGATTTTATCATCTTTGCAATTAAAAGCAATTGTATAATAGCTGAATGAAAAGGAGCAAAGGAGGCTTTTATCAGTTTAGCTTCCCTGTTAGACACTGCACGGGGGCCTGTTAACCAGTTTAGCTTGTCAGTTAAAGGCATTGTATGTTAGCTGAATAATGTGGAGATGCTGTTATCAGTTTGGACCAAGCTAGACTGGCACCAGAATATGAGGCTGTATTGGATATGACTAGAGTCAAGTGGAAGTCCCTGAAAGGCAGATGGACAGACAAGCAGACAGCTTACAAGTTTTGTTGTACCTTTTCAGTTGTATGATTCGGATAGCAAGTCATAATTACCATATGTCACAAAATACATACCTGACTTTTATACCAATTGCATTTAAATATGTGAATTTGGAAATGGTAATTAAAAACTGAAACTTACATTGTCTGACCATAGTACTAGTGTTTTCTGTTTTGATCTTATGGCACTATTGCCATGATACAAAACCATGAAGTTAGCACAGAATATTAATGCTATGAGCTGTTAAGGACCTACTTGCTGTAGATCCGTGTTTGATTCCCTCAGCCTTCATCTGCCTATTGTTTGACTCTGAGCAAGTCATTTTACTTGACAGTGGTTGGGGGGGGGGTCCACAGTGGTCTCTTGGTCCTCATGCCTACCTAGTACATGATTGCCATACTTTACTGTGGCATTTGACAAACTTCTGTTTTCATTTGTAATTTACCTTTAACATAATATTTGATAGACTATTTTTATACTACAGATATTGAAATTGTATTATTATGTAGTAGAGTGATGGGAATACTTTGTCAGTATTGAGTAAATTAGTACTAAACAGGTAGTTTAAGACTTTTTATTCTTTTAAAGTTTACTCCGTTTCCTTCGCAGGTTTGTGAATTATGTTGATTTCCACCCCAGTGGTACTTGCATAGCAGCCGCAGGAACTGACAATACCGTGAAAGTGTGGGACATCCGCATGAATAAACTCCTTCAGCACTATCAAGGTAAATTATGCATTAATGTATGCAAAACATGTTGCACCTGATATCTAAAAGATATCCTTCTGACATGATGGCTGTACCTGCACTGTGCTGGTAATACCTTTTTCTAAATGTAAAAGTTGAATGTAATACAGTGTGTCTGCCCACTAGTACAGAAGTTGGATTGTCAGCCTGAGAGCTATATCCACAGAAGAGGAATATGGAGCAGGAAAGGATGAACATCCCAAAGGGAGGTTTCTCTCTCTCTCTGTCTCCACAGAGGAAGAGAAGACAATGTGCAAGTGTGCCAGAAATCCCTGGTGTCTGCTATGGGTACCAGAAGCCTGCACATATGAGGTTGTGTGGACATGGTCAGATGCATGACCCGCAGAACAGCCAAACTGGGTGGTCATTTTAACTGGCGTCTATACCGAGTGCAGCACCTGAAGATCTCACTTTCCTGGCCAAGCTGCACCCATAAATACTGCTGCAGGTCTTGTCAGTAGGAATCAGGACGCCTCCCATTAGGGAGTTTCCCTTCCAAGGAATGTCAAATACTCTTTAATTTAGTGCTTTCGTCAGGTAGAAGACTTCTTCAGAATGAATCAAATCAGTACAACACAGCTTAAATAGTACCCCTAGCCAATCATAGGTTCATACTAGGCTATCTGCCCTAGGGCATTTATAAGCCTAGCCAGAGTGTGTTTGGCTTTCGCTACCCATTTTAAATGAATTTTGCTATGCCCTTTTTCGAGGTTAGTATACTGTGCCTCTGTCTAACAATGACACAGAAGTGATACCCGGGGTAAACCTACGATCTCCCATCCACTCATCAAGATTCCTCTTGAAGAGAGTCAATGAGGGACTCTGCCTAACCTGGACTGGGATTTTATTCCAGAGTGAAGGGAGCCTCTGGGTTATGAATCTGTCCCTCCAGCATGTCCTATTTATTTCAGTGCTGAGGTTCAAGTCTCTCGAGCGTAGCTCGATGGGATTTGGATTTTCTGAGGTGCAGCATGTCCATTAATTCCGGGTTGGACATGGCTTTATACGTCAGGCACAGATCACCTCTGAGCAGGTGGTATGCCACTGAGTAGAGCTGGAGTTTCTTTAACTGGGCAGCATATGGCATCTGTTTGAGCCCTTTGATCCTCTTGGTAAGGTACTTTTGGGATCTTTCCAGTTGCTGCAGGTGTCTGGTAAAGTACATCCCAAAAGGGGCATTGTACTCAATTATGGGCGTGATGAGGGATGAGTAAAGAGGCACGATGACCTCCCCTGATCTAGATGTGAATCCCTTCATGATTAGGTGGGCTATATAAAATGTTTTTCTAACCACTTTGGCCACGTGGTTTTCAAATGAGAGATTGCTATCAACTTGGGTCCCCAGGTCCCTAATTACTTCTTCTGTACTTAATGGATTACCACCTATGTGGTAATTTGTGGGCACTTTGTTTTTGCCAAAGGGCAAATACAGTGTGCCTGCCCACTAGTACAGAAGTTGGATTGTCATCTACAATGCCTGAAAGCTATATCCACAGAAGAGGGATATGGAGCAGGAAAGGATGAACATCCCAAAGGGAGGTCTCTCTCTCTCTCTCTCTGTCTCCACATAAAACAAACATTATATAATTTCCTCCTTGATCAATTACAATAGTCATTCCTAGTAAAACATATATATATGTGCAAAACATTTTTTTATAAAAAGAATAATAAAGAATATATATAAAAATATTAGCAATAAAATACAAAAATTGTTATGAATATAAGTGTTAATATAAGAGGTATTTCTACCACCATTCATAACATAAACAAAGATTTCAATCTCAGCATAGGGCACATAGAAATTCTGTCATTGAGCTTGACGAGCATTTAATTTAATTTGCCACTTCAGTTCCATAAATTCTAAAAAGTCCTCCACTGGTCCACCTCGTAACCCCAAATCATCCTGCTCTACTATAAAAAATTTAAAAGCATGGTTAGGATAGCAACTAATGTGTTTATAAAGTGCATTTATTTTTTCATTTTTATGTTTAATGTCATAGAGGTGTTGGTAAATTCTTAATCTAAGTGCATTCTTAATTTTTCCCATATAATAAAGTTCACAGGAATCGCCCCTTTACTATAACAATAATATTTTTTCACAGTCTTTACATATCCATAATTGTTTATTCTAATATTGGTAGTATCCATAATGTAGGGGCATTGAGGACATCTTCCACACTTAAAACTGCCACCCTGCTCCAAATTTTTGTTTTTCCTTTCTAAAAGTCATTTAAATGAAATGTCCTTTTTATACACAACTATAGGTTTAATTCCTGTTTTTCCTGCACTTCTAGATCAGAATTAAATATCCTCCAGTATTTATTAATGATGTTCTTAATCTCATAAAAATTTGAAGTAAAAGTAAGAGTTAATGCACGTCCAAAACCCAGGGGCCTACATTCTCTGTCAATCTCTCCATTCATATTACCCTGTGTTAACAGAGAGAAAAAATGGCCACTTGTCCTTTTATTCTTAACCTCATTGGCAGTATCATTAACAAAGTCTTCAGAGTATCCTCTCCTTAAAAAAATATCTTTCATTTTCCCACATTCCCTATTAAATTCCTCAGGGTCAGAGACCATCCTAGCCAATCTCACATATTGACCTTTTACAAGGGCTTTCTTTTAATGCAATGGGTGCCATCTCGTAAAATGCAATGAAGAATTAGAATAAGTCGGTTTCCTAAATAACTGGGAGGTAAAACATTTCCTTTCATAATCTTTCCTGATGGTAACATCTAAATAGCTCACATAATCCAATTCTTTGTTGATGGTAAATCTCAAAAAAGTGGTTGTACCATTAATAAATGTGAAAAACCTGTTCAGGTCATTTTCACTACCTTTCCAGAACAGAACAATATCATCTAGGTATCGCCCATACAATACCCATGAAGTCCTGAACTCAGAATTAAATACATACAAATCCTCCCACTGCACTAACACAATATTAGCGAAAATTGGAGCACAACATGCACCCATTGCAACTCCTTGCCTTTGTTTAAATAAATGCCCCTCAAAAGTAATAAAACTGTTCTCAAGTACAATTTCCATACAGGTCTGAATTGTCAATATAGTATCATGATCAAATGTGCTGTTACCACGTAAAAAAATCATAAAACCACTCAAGGCCTGTTTGATGTGGTATTACTGACAACAAGTCACATAGTGACTAGGATAAGGTCCTTATTAAACATCTCCTGCTCAATTTTTCTAAGGAAGTCCCATGAATCATTAATTATTGAGGTACGACTATCAAGGACATGTTTAACCTTATTGTCAATAAATTTAGCAATACTGAAGGTTTTTGATGCCTTTGCATCTACAATTGGTCACATTGGTGGATTAGAAATACATTGCATCAAAAGAAAGCCCTTGTAAAAGGTCAATTTGTGAGATTGGCTAGGATGGTCTCTGACCCTGAGGAATTTAATAGGGAATGTGGGACAATGAAAGATATGTTTTTAAGGAGAGGATACCCTGAAGACTTTGTTAATGATACTGCCAATGCGGTTAAGAATAAAAGGACAAGTGGCCATTTTTTCTCTCTGTTAACACAGGGTAATATGAATGGAGAGATTGATAGAGAATGTAGGCCCCTGGGTTTTGGACGTGCATTAACTCTTACTTTTACTATAAATTTTTACGAGATAATATACTGGAGTATATTTAATTCTGATCTAGAAGTGCAGGAAAAATAGGAATTAAACCTATAGTTGTGTATAAAAAGGACATTTCATTTAAAGGACTTTTAGAAAGGAAAAACAAAAATTTGGAGCAGGGTGGCAGTTTTAAGTTTGGATGATGTCCTCAATGCCCCAATATTATGGATACTACCAATATTAGAATAAAAAATTATGGATATGTAAAAACTGTGAAAAAATATTGTTGTTATAGTAAAGGGGTGATTCCTGTGAAAGTTATTATATGGGAAAAACTAAGAATGCACTTAGACTAAGAATTTACCAACACCTCTATGACATTAAACATAAAAATGAAAAAAAAATGCACTTTATAAACACATTAATTGCTATCCTAACCATGCTTTTTAATTTTTTATAGTAGAGCAGGATGATTTGGGGTTACGAGGTGGACCAGTGGAGGACTTTTTAGAATTTATGGAACTGAAGTGGCAAATAAAATTAAATGCTCATCAAGCTCCAGGGCTTAATGACAGAATTTCTATGTGCCCTATGCTGAGATTGAAATCTATGTTTGTTATGAATGGTGGTAGAAATACCTCTTATATTAACACTTATATTCATAACAATTTTTGTATTTTATTGCTAATATTTTTATATATATATTTTATTATTTTTTTATAAAAAATGTTTTTGCACATATATATGTGTTTTACTAGGAATGACTATTGTAATTGAGCAAGGAGGACATTATGTAATGTTTGTTTTAGATGATTGGCTAGGGGTACTATTTGAGCTGTGTTGTATTGATTTGATTAATTCTGAAGAAGTCTTCTACCTGACGAAAGCGCTAAATTAAAGAGTATTTGATTTATTTTTGGTGGTATCTCTGCTTGCAGTGTTTTCCTTTGGGATTTATTTGGTTTGTGGTCGTTCATCTTTTCGAGTGTGTTCTTCCAAGGGATGCACTAGATGGTCTGTTGCGGAATGGCTGATGCCTTTGACATCAGCCATTCCGCAACAGACCATCTAGTGCATCCCTTGGAAGAACACACTCGAAAATATGAATGACCACAGAGGCATTAGATAAGGCAGGGACTGTTGGCAAGAAACCATGAAGGGAAATGGTGCCAAGTGAGGCTGGACTTGGTACTGAACTTTCTAAGTGTCATTAAAAGTAGGATGCATTTTGTGTGTTGTGCTATGATTTAACCCTGCCTGAAGGTGGGCGAAGGCAACATGCATTGTTTTTGAAAACTAACACTATTTGTAGGTAGCTCGTACATTTTTACCAGATGTGGTTGGGGAAGCAACATACACTTTTAAGGTTTAGCTTCTGTTCAAGTTCATTTAGGAAAAGGACACTTGTTGGAGATTGTGTTTGTTAATGCATGACTTTTCTCATTTAGTCTATAGCATATGAGTTTCACTGCATTAATGTCGCTAGTCATACAGTGAAGCCTGCTGGTTCTCTCTCACTCTGAACAAGTTTCATAATGTCGCCCAAGGATGTTCGATGAGATCTTGTACTTAACATTTTAAAATGCTGAAAATGGTTGAGTCACAGATGTCATGCTGTGCAGAACTCATTGAAGAGAGAACAAGTGGAAAACAAACATAAGCTTCACCTTTCCCTTTTCATTCAGTTATTGTGACCCTGGAGTTGGTGCATATAGAAAATGGGGGGGCATGAAGGCTTACCCCACATTGTACAGGATGTGTGCAGGGAGGCTTGCCGCATTGCAAAAAAATAATTGTTTTGTGACCACTGTTGTGTTGCTTGCTTGGGAGTATGATTGTTTGGAGCTTTAGATGTTTTAATTGCAAGTAATTGTGTGTTGATTAAATAACACTTGATTAGTTACAGTGAATTTGGTCAAGTATTTCCATTTTGTGCCATAAACGTCCAAGTAAACCAGTCTGTCATCTGTTAAAGAAGTGACTTATTGAAAAATGTCAAGTCCAAGCACAAAACAAACAAAAACTAAAAAAAAAATAAAAGCTTAATCAGAAGTCGGGCAGTTTACACAGATGACTAAAGCACTGAGCTGTTAATGAGATGCTTCCTATGTACCCAGGGTGCAGGGCTTGTTTCTTTCTGCCTCTGTTTGCCTACTGTCTGACTCTTATCAAGCCACTTAACAGGATATAGCTGTCCTGGGTCACCCCTGAAAAGGGACAGTTGTGTCTGCTGTGCTCACTTTTGTCAGCAAATAGAAAAAAAAAGCACAAGCTCCAAAAACCATGTAAAATACAGTGCAGTAAATTAAAAATGCAGTGCAGTAAATTAAAAATACAGTGCAGTAAATTAAAAATGCAGTGCAGTAAATTAAAAATACAGTGCAGTAAATTAAAAATACAGTGCAGTAAATTAAAAATACAGTGCAGTAAATTAAAAATACAGTGCAGTAAATTAAAAATGCAGTGCAGTAAATTAAAAATACAGTGCAGTAAATTAAAAATACAGTGCAGTAAATTAAAAATACAGTGCAGTAAATTAAAAATACAGTGCAGTAAATTATCCACAGAATTTGTTTTCTGGCAGAACTAAAGGGTTCCCACAATGTGAGAGATCCACAGTACATGCCACCAATTTACTCCTCTCCCTCCCCCCTTAGATCCTCCTGTGTGGTTTGGTTGTGGGTTTTGGTTTTTGTATTTATTATATTGTTTTGTTAGTTGGCAGCATGTGGTGGTGGTGGTTTTTGGTTTTGCTGGTTTTGGTTTTGACCTTTATTTTTAGGGTCTTGTGACATCTGGGGCAAGAAAGGGCAAGAAAGATTGATAGGGGTCATGACTTTTGTACCCGCGGTCCCCTGATGTCAGTCAAGCGCTCCTGACCGACGCCAAGGACAGCGGACTACCCAAGTGTAAGGACTGCAGCAATGTGGATCTTCGAACATCTACATTTATGGTAGGTACAAAACTGTACTTTTCCATAGAAGTACCTTAAACCTAACTCTAATGGTAACAAAGAAACAAAACCTCGTTACTAACCTCGACTTAAACCCTAACTCTTGGGTTCATCAGTTTGTACGAGGCTATCGACCACCATGGTCTTGTTAAGCCTAGTCTTGCAACCCAACCCACTTTTGTCCTGGTGTACACTGGACACCTGTATGGGGAAGGTATGTTAGTAAGGGGGTAGCTAAGGGTTATGTGGTGGGAATTATGTTAGTTTAGGATTAGTTGGCTTACTTTTGGCCTCTGTCCATCATTGACTTGGAGGTCAGACCACGAAGGAATTTACAATTTCCCATCCAGTGACCAAGGATTTGCTTGAAAAGTGTCGAGGATGAACTCCACTTCACGTGGATGGAGACCTTGTTCCATTGTACAGGATCCTTTGAGACACATCGGTCTCTCCAGCTTGTTTTATTTATGCTGCAGGCAAAGTTCAAGTCCTTAGATCTAATGTTCCTGGCGCTGTTTGTTTTGTGGATGTGCCAGAGGTCCATCAGAGATGGGTCTGAGGATGCCTTACATGCTAGGAAAATATCACCTCTTAGTAACCTTTAGGAGACTGAGTAAAGAGACAGGGCCTTACGGCAATCTGTGTAAGACAGGAGTATTCATACCCTGTATTCCCCTGATGAGAAGCCTTTCAGGCATTCCAACTGTTGCCTGTGCTTGGTTAGGTACATGCCAAAAGGGGACATTGGATTCGATGATGGGTATGGTAAGGGCTGAGTAGAGCAGTAGGGGGCATTAGATTCGATGATGGGTATGGTAAGGGCTGAGTAGAATGGTAGGGGGCATTGGATTCGATGATGGGTATGATCAGGGCTGAGTAGAGTGGTACTATAACTTTGTTGGATCTGGATGCATTACCCTTGTTTGAGTTGAACGGCATAGAATGATGTCCAAAAATTCACCTTGAGATTAAAGCTTGAGAGGTGTATCTTATCATTCATGTTGAGAACACACAACAATCTGGATTAGTCCCTTCTAATGCCAAGCTTAAAATTTTACCGTAGTAACATTATACTTGCTCTCTGATTTGTCTTTGCATAATATTGATATTATAATGTATTTACTCTCTGGCTTTGTTAATCATGTGCTTACTTTATGTTCATAGGTTCATCGGTAGGTACTAGGCTATCTGCCCTAGGGCATTTATAAGCATAGCCAGAATAGTTGGCTTTCGCCTCCATTGTAGACTAGATTCCTGAGCCTCTGTCCAGCAGGGCCATAGAAGTGATCCCAGGAGTAAATTTACGATTTCCCATCCACTCATCAAGATTTCTCTTGAAGAGGGTCAGCGAGGGGCTCTGCCTAACATGGACTGGGATTCTGTTCCAGAGCAAGGGAAGCCTTTGGGATATGAATTTATCCCTCCAGCATGTCCTGTTTATTGTTGTGCTAAGATTTAAATCCCTGGAGCATGTGGCTCTAATGGAATTGGTTTTCTTGAGGTGGAGCATGTCCAACAGTTCTGGGTTACACATGGCCTTGAACGTCAGGCAGAGATCGCCTCTGAGTAGGCGGTAAGCAACTGAGTAGAGCTGGAGCTTCTTTAGTCGAGCTGCATAGGGCATCTGTTTGAGGCCCACGATCCTCTTGGTGAGGTATTTTTGGGGTCTCTCCAGCTGTTGCAGGTGTCGGGTAAGGTACATCCCAAATGGGGCATTGTACTCAAGTATGGACCTGATGAGCTATGAGTAGAGGGGCACAATGACTGCTGTTGATCTAGATGTGAACCCTTTTGTGATTAGATGAGCTATATAGAAGGTTTATCTAACCACTTTGGCAATGTGATTGTCAAATGACAGGTTACTATCTACTTGGGACCCCAGATCAATTACTTCTTTGGTACTTAGTGGATTACCTCCTATATAGTAGTTTGTGGGCACTTTGTTTTTCCCAAAGGGGATGACTATGCACTTTTTGGCATTTAGCTTGAATCCATGGTTCTGACACCAGGTATCCATCTCCGTAAGGCCCTTCTGAACCCTTCTGAAGGATGCTTGTGTCAGCCAGGGAGTCTATTATGGCTCCCAGTTTGCAATCATCTGCAAATTTGGTAAGCCACAGTCCTATCCTGTTTGCCTGTACCTCAGAGAAGTATATACCAAACAAGAAGGGTCCCAGGACTGAGCCCTGTGGGACGCCACTTGTAACTGGTTTAGAGTTGGACATGGCACCCGCGACTCTGACCATGTGAGTTCTATCCCTGAGCCAGTTTGCAACCCATCTTGTGACATATGGGTTAATATTTAAGCTGGTAAGCTTATTTATGATGCCTGAGTGGGGTATTGTGTCGAAGGCTTTTGCAGGGTCCAGGTAGGCCGTGTGGACTACCTTTCCCTCGTCTATGGCCTTGGTAACTGTTTCAAAGAAGTCAACCAGGTTTAAGAGGCAAATCTGCCTTTAACAAAGCCAAATTGGGTAGGGTCCAGTGTTTGGAGGTTCCCAATGTCTTTGTTTATGAGATTGATGACGATGCATTCCATAGCCTTGCAGATCAGGCTAGTCTGGCTTATAGGGCGATAGTTTCCTGGATCTGTTGTGGCACCACCTTTGTGGAGTGGAATCACTGTTTCTGTATGCCATTCTTTGGGTACATAACCTGTGTTAAGGCTGAGTTGGAACAATGAATTTATGTGAGGGTTTAGTTCATTTTGGAGCCCGGGATACCATCCTGTCCCATTGATGCTGTGTTTCTTACTTTGGAGAGGGCTGCTTTCACCTGTGTGTCTGTGATGTCTGGGGGATTGCATTCTTCTGGGATAGATACTGCCTCATTTTGGGGGGGACGGGGGGGTAAAGTTTGCACTGAACCTGTCCGCCAGAATGTTGGCAATGTCGGTGGGTTCAGTGTATTTTGTGCCATTTAGCACCAGCTCAGAGCATATCTGAGAGTAGCCACTCAGATTCCTGACATAGCTAAAGAATGCCTTGTGATTATCTTTAGAGTCTTTGACGATTTTTCTTTCAAAGCTAGTCTTTGATGATTTTATGAGGGATTGAAGTTTCTTGCTAGTACTGATCAGGGAGGCCTTCCCTTTTTGGGATTTTACCTTTTCATGTAATAGTTCCCTCCTTCTGTTGTATAGCTTATTTATGGCTGGGGTCCACCAGACTGGTCTCCTGTTTTTGGAGGAGTGAGTCTTGGTTTTACTTGGGATAGCATGATCCATGCATTCCTGTTGGAGATTGTAGAGCGCAATTGTAAAGGATTCTGCAGTTTGGGTAGCATTTTCCATTTGCCCGGGGGCTTTGAAACTTTCCACCTCTGTCTTCAGAAGTGTGAAGTTTGCTTTTGAGAAATTTTTCACAGTGGTTTCCTTGGCTGGTGGTGGGGACGGGATGTGGATGTCCATTGTGATTAGTTTATGGTCTGATCTTACCAATGAGGGGTTTACCTCTGGTGTGGAACATTTAGCCTCCATGTTGGTGATGACCAAGTCCAATATGTTGTCCCCTCTTGTGGGAGTGGTGACCAGTTGTTCCATGGCATTTGAGTTTACAAACTCCAGGAGCCGTTGGGCAAAAGAGTTGGGACTTGAGTAGTTTTCCCAGTCAATGTTTGGGTAGTTGAAATCCCCCAAGAACATAGCGTTTGGTGAGACCTTCATATTTTTCAATGTTCTCATGAATGCCAATTGGGGGTCCTGAGACAGGGTGGGTGATCTGTAGCAGGCTACAAACTGAAAAGCAGTTTTACCTACTGTTAGTTGCACATGGATGGTTTCCGCTGCCTCGTGCAGTGCTACTAACCTGGAGGTGTGAGTATCCTTGATGAAAATGTATTTCGGTCCAAGTTCTGGGGCCGAAAAGAATGGTATGAGTTGAATCCTGGTAGTGCTGGGGTGCTCTCTGGGGCCTTGAACCAGGTTTCTGTTACTGCACAGATGTTAATGCATGTTTATAATTTACTGTATCTGATTTTTGTTTCTACATGAATTGTTTAACTGTTGGAGCTTTTCTGCCTGGGCCTCCACTGAAAAAAGGACTATGGCTCAGTCGGACTAACCCAGTTAACAAATGTCAAATAAATAAGTAAGTAATTCGATTGGAGAGACGCAATCATGATTCTTTGCAGTGCATGGAGCTTTACTTGTTGCATCTTCACCCACTATCTTTTTACATCCCCATCTCAGAATTTGTAAGCAGGGAGGTTCTTTGGTGGGAAGCCAGTTCTCTCTGAGTCTGGGTTTTCTATTCTCCCTTGTGTCTCCTGTTCTGTCTGTCACAACAGGCACAAGGTAAGTAGAACAAACAACACAGACAAAATACATAAATGTCAAAGATGTTGGCAGCAAAAATGCTTAGAAAGCCCTAAATAATCTCTGGTCTCCAGAACCTGTGCAGGTTTTCACAGACAACACCACAGTGATGTGGTATATAAATGGTGGAGTGGTATCTTATTACCTTTGCAGACTTTGTATATTAACCTGGGAGGTATCAACTCTGCTCATTTTGACTCTTCAGGCATCATAAGTTCCATCAGA
The DNA here is from genome assembly GCF_019279795.1 of Protopterus annectens. Classification (NCBI taxonomy): domain Eukaryota; kingdom Metazoa; phylum Chordata; order Ceratodontiformes; family Protopteridae; genus Protopterus; species Protopterus annectens. Next base: position 396,941,709 of record NC_056740.1, on the reverse strand, counting down.
GTAAACCATTGCAGCAGATAAACTAAGCAAGATCAGAACAGACCCACACATATGGAAACCTCACCCTTGGTTCTTCGAAAGTACTGATCCAGTTGCGGGAACCACTTCAAGTAGATCTGTCTGTCTCTTCTCAGAACAGACAACTAAATAAATTCTACTCCAGGATTCTTTGCAAATAAGCCTTGAGGACAGATACATTCCCATTCCTTTGAATGGGAATGATCCTCTGTGCTTTTCCACTGATATACAGTAATCTTCCAAAGATCCAGAAGGATTCTCCAAAGATTATGGTGTTGACCCACTTTTCGCCCAGGCAACAGTGGTTCTTTGTTTTGAAACTGGCCAAGGGCAAGTTAACACAGGCTTCTTCACAGACGGATTTACCCACACAAGACAGGGGCTATTTGATGCAACCCAACCTGAAAAATCTTCAATTGACTACCTGGATAACACAATTTGGATAACTTTAGGCACATTTTTTTCTAAGGATGAGCAGCCAGGTATTGAAGGAGGTGGAAAAAAACTGCTACTAACAAGTTATATATGTGTAAGTGGAAGATCTATTCTAGTTGTTGCCATTCCAAGAACCAAGACCCTCTTAAGGCCCGGTTGTGCCTTGTTTTTGATTATTTGTGTGAGTTACTATTTGTGGCATTTCTTACCCTCCACAGTCAAGGTTTGTTAGCCATTTCTTCTTGTCTGACCTTGGGTCCCCCCTTTCTAACCATCCTCAAGTCAAACAGATTTTGAATGATTTGTATATCCATTCACCTAAAAAACTCGTGGCTCCTCTTTGAGATCTTTGAAAGGCTTTCTATTTTTTCCATTTGAATCAGCTCAGCAGGCTGAATTGAGGTTATTAACAGGGAGAAGACTGTTTTACTCACTGATTTGACTTCAGGCAGGAGAGTATATGAATTTACAGTCACTTATCATGAATCAATTCTGTAGCCTCACAGCAAGAGGTTCTCCTGTTCGATTCTCGGTTGGAGTGCCTTCTGTGTGAAGTCTGCATGTCCACTCCCCGGTTGAGTGGCCTCCGAAAGACATGTGCGAATGGGCGTGTCTTCTCTGAAGGTTGGGCGTCGGGCTGGCAACTCGGCACCATAAAAAATCTACTGCCAATCATTAGTGGACCAGAGTTCCGCTGTGGCGACCCCTAACCGGGAAAAGCCGAAAAGACAAACAACAACATCATGAATCAATTCTGCCTCATTTTCCAAGGAAAGGGTTTCTTAGGTTCATAGTTGTATAGGCTAATGGACCACATGGACCTTTTTAAATCTAGCCATACAACTTAAAAATATGTGAAAGTTTTGGTATTTTAACTGGTATATGTAGGCAAATTCTTGGGTAGTCATACATTTGCAAGCTGCTTCTGTCCATTAGAGTCATAGATGCCAGACCAAGGGCAAGTTTTCATTTCCTGGTCCAAGTTATCCTTGAATTAAGTTAAAGAAGAACTCTTTCACATTGTTGGGAAGCCTGCTCCAGAGAAGGTAGATTCTCTGAGGCATATTCCTATCACTCCAGTATGTCTTATTTATGTCACAGAAAAAGGTTTAAGTCCCTAGATCATGTAATTTTGATGCTATTTGTCTTGTAGATATGCAGAAGGGTTTACTATGGAAATTTTAAATCCACATTGGTCAAATGTTTAGAACTTCGAACCTAAATGTCGGATTTGAAACTTCACATAGTGAACAAATGTGAACATAAAAACATTTGAATCAAAAAATGAGACCACGATCAGTCTCCGCTAGGTTAGTCAGTTCAAACAGTGAAGTAGGACTCGAACAAGGATAAGGCAGCAGGTTTAATAACACTCAAACAGCAAACAGAACAATGGTAAGCGCTTTCATCTGCGATGCAGACTTCATCAGACAGAATACATCTTAATTAACATCAAATTTAAAAACTTTTAGGCGCCAACTTGGAACCATTTCAAAATAGTTGACGTCAACTTATTTAAAGTGCCAATGCTTACAAAAAATGAATACAGTTTAAAATCTAGTATACAAACGCTCAATATAGCCTTTTAAAACATGTGCATTACTAAAAAATAACTAACATTTTAACATAAAACATTGTTCGATGTTTTCAACATAGCAGAGAGTGACGTCATTCATCTTCTGCTATGCATATTAATGTACTGTTGAACTAAACATTCAATGGTACATTAAATCCAGTATTTTGCAGGGGGCCACATCCCCTGCATATTAAATATACCAACTCTGAGATCACACTACAGTGAGGAAATGGGCTAATTCCCTGTTCCTCACTGCAGCGAGACCTCAGTTTATAGTGTTGGTACATCAATTCTCCTATGGTCGAGTGCACCATGCAATTTGACCATATGAGAACTGGGATTTGATTAACTGAACCTTTCAGATCGTGATTTCAAACACACAGTGTTCGACAGCATGACGTTCGCACACACCATAGTAAACCATGCAGAAGGTCCATTTGAGGATTCCTTTTAGGCCAGGCAGAGGTTGCCCCTCAACAGTCTGCAGGAGACAGAGTACTTGGATATGGCTTTGATGCACTCTGAATAGGTGATGTTTTTACAGTGTCTTTAGTAGAGAGAGAATCCATAAAAGATGTGAAGTCATGCTAATTTATATCCAAGTTAGAGTTCCAGCTGATATAACCTCCCAGCAATACCTTCCCTCAAAACATTTTTGTGTTTACTTCTGAAAGATAATGTTGGACAAACAACTCTGCACTGGCTTTGTTTATTTTGAGCTTAGATATGCACCCAACTTTTTTTCTCCAGCTTTCTAGGTAGAGCTGTGAACATGTCAGCACTTGAAATAAAATGCTTTACCTGATGACTTTAATTTGGTTTGCTGGTCAGTACTTCAGAAGCCTGGCAATTTCCACCTTTCTGACTAACAACAGTGAAGAAATAAGTCTGACAAAGAGAACTAATCCCTTCTTCATAAAGAAAGGCATCATAGATCACAAACGGGGTATACCATCTGACTTTTTCCAGAGAGTGTATGTAGCACATTGGCTGTATTTATGGAAAAGCCTATAGATGAGCAGCTGTCAATCTGAGATGGCAGTAACCTCTGTTCATAGATTCATAGATTGTTACTAGGCTAATTACCTGGGGGGGGCGGCTTTCTAAGCCTAGCCTAGTTTTTCCAAAAGAATAATGGTATTCTGTATCCAAATAGAACATGGAAGGCCTAAGAATTTATAAGCTACCTCTGTACATAAGGGACAGGGGTGCCAGGTGTGGTGTAACTTTCCTGTTCCCCATCCACTCTTCTAGGTTGCACTGAAACTGGATAACGGACAAACTTGGTCTCAAGTGGATGGGAATACTGTTCCATAGGAGACAGTCTGTGGGACACACACACGTTTCTCCAGCATGTTCAATTTAAGTCACGCACAAAATTCAGGTCCCTAGACCTTGTATTTCTGGTACTCTTTGACTTACAAATATGGAGGAGATTCATAAGTATGGGGTTTGTGGATGTCTTATAAGCCAGGCATAGACAGCCTTTCAAGGGCTTTAAGGTGCTGTGCATAAAACAGGTTTATTACACCTTGTATTCTTTTTGTAAGGAACCTCAGAGGTCACTGTAGTTGCTGCATATGCCTGGTCAGGTACATACCAAAGGGAGCATTGTACTCTATGATTGGTCTGATCAGGACGGAGTACAGTGGGATAATGACCTCTTTGGACCTAGATGCCATACCCCTACTTATAAGTTGTGCAACATAAAAGATTTTCCTCACCACTGTGCCACATGGTGGTTAAAGGTAAGGCTACTGTCTACATACGTACCCAGATCCCTGACCACTGGGTCAACTCTTAGGGGCTTATTATTAACATGGCAATTAGCTGGGATGGCTGACTTCCCAAAGGGTACAATTATGTATTTCTTAGCACTGAGTTTAAGGCCATGACTTTGGCACCATTTGTTAGTCAGAGACAGACCTTCTTGAAGAATACTAGTATCTGCAGGGGAGTCGATGATCACTCCCAGCTTACAGTCCTCTACAAACTTAGACATAATACTTCAACAATTGCTTGCATTTCAGAAAAATACATGCCAAAAAGGAGAGGGCCAAGTATCAAGCCCAGAGAGATTCCAATAGTGACTGGCCTCTTGGTGGAGGTGGCCTCATGTCCTATTAGTAAGCCAGTTGGCTATCCAGCAGGTGATAAAAGGGTTTATACCTAAATTAGTGAGCTTGTCTATAATGCATGAGTGGGATATTGTATCAAAAGCCTTGGGCAGGTCTGGGTAAGCTGTGTGCACAGTCTTACCTTCATCCACTGCTTTGGTGACCATCTCAAAATAAAAGTCCACCAGATTTAATAGGCCTGATTTTCCTTTGGCAGAGCCAAGCTGTGATGGGTCCAGCATTTGCAGGTTACCTATGTCCTCATTTATCAGTTCCATAATGAATCTTTCCATGGCCATACCTTTGAGGCTGGTAAGACTTATGAGCTTATAGTTACCTAGATTTTGGACCTCCTTTGTGCAGGAGGAATGACTGTAGCCATCTTCCATTCCTTGGGCACAAAATCTGACTGAAGGCTCCAGCTGAAAAATGATTCAAGTGGATCAGAGAGGTCATGTTTCATACCATTTATTAAACATCCCAGGATGTTATTGGGGCCCTTCAATGCAGAGTTTTTGACCTTAGAAAGTGCATTGATTTGTTGGGGGGGGGGTTGTGGTATGTGGTATTTCCTTTGGACTATCGGGGGCTGAGTGGGGAGAGAAATTTGAGCTAAGCCTGTTAGCCAAATGTTGACAATGGCCTCTGGTTCATTGTGAGTGATGCCAGTTACAATAAGTTCTGTGCAGTGTTGTGTCTTTCCCTAGAGATTACAGACACAGCTGTAGAAAACTGTGTGGTTGCCCTTTGCATGGGAAACTATTTTTTCTTCAAATTTAGCCTTTGAAGTATTAATTAACCCCCTTAGCTGCCTGCTTAGATTGGTCAGGGGCTTTTAGTATGTATTACTTTATTCCTCCTACGCTTGCCCAAGATTTTTTTCTTTTGTTCTGTAAATGGTGCAGCATGGATAAATGGTAGCGTTGCATGTATCAGTCTGCATCCTGATAGCCACTATCAAGATGAACAACAGTGCAACAACCTACCCGTCATGCAATATGCAGATGGTTTTGCATTCCTGTGATGTTATTTATAGCATCTTAAATCAGGCAGAAAGCTATAGCACAGTCTTTATAAACTGAATCTAATCCAGCTCTGCAAAGCTCAACACCATCAAAATTAAATGTATGTTACATGGTTGAAGTTACTTCTGTATCACTACGCATTTCCTTCAGAGCTGAGGTGTCCTTGAATAAGTCAGTACTTTTAAGCTCTTGGGAACACTGTTAACACAATACACTGATCTACTCAAAGATGTATTAGTCGCATTCAAAAGAGCACATATAAATCTAGGATTCCTTTATCGATTGAGTGACTTCTTAGTAGACAAGTGTGTCCTAAATACATTTCCTTTTCCGAAAGTTTATTTTCCTCTCTAAAATGATGTGTATACTATCACATTTAATTAAAAAAGTATGACTTAACAGTTTATCCTCTTTTAGGATATTTTTGTGCTATTAGGGTTAACTATTGCACAACTTTTTGGGTCTGGATGAAATATCCCTATACCTCATTGAAAGAAATTGGTTTAAATGGCTTTTGTATAATATCACACATCACATTTCATATTTTTGACACAGGAAAAACCACATTGTAAGGTGTTTTAGCCATTTGACATTTCCCTTCCACTAAATCATAAACCTCTTGTGTCAGTTGGGGTTCTCTACTGTTAACATGTAATTGTAGACAGCTGCCTTTCCTTCCCTTTTTCTGGGTCTCAAAATCTATTAAGTCTTTGGGAATTGACAGTTGTTTTTGTATTTGTAGCAATAGTTGACTGAGGTCTCCCTGCAGATAGATGATTCCCAGCACCTCTTTCAAAAAAACAAAACAAAAAAAGAAGAATTAGAAGAAGAAATAAATTCATTTAATTTAAACACTGCTTTGTAGTTGAAAAAGAAAGAGACTATTACTTTGTATATGATAACATAACAAAGAGCACAAACCTATGAGTTTCTCCTATTGAAAGTTACAGACACTTCATCATGAGATTCTCATTGTAAGCAATAATTCTGAGTATTGCCTTTCTAATTAAGTTCAAATAAATTGTTGTATGATTGGGTATGGCACTGCACTCTCATATTTTGAGGAAGCAGACTGCATTGTTGGGAATGGAAAGCTTAGTCAATGAAAAAAAAATCATGTCAACATATCCTCGTCCATCAAGACATCAAGATATTGTGAATTAGAACAAAGTAAAACTTTTTAATGACTCCTTACAGAGAGGCAGGGACATTAGTAATATAGAATATTTTTCTTCAGATTCTGACCGCAGTGGTCCTTCATCCCCATGGTCAGTGGAAGCTGTGACTAGAGTTACCTTGATCCCAGGATTTATTTTTGGAAGCACTATCCTCACTGTTTAGCTCTGTAATTGTGCATTCATACCCAAGACTTTCCTTGAAAGGGTCCTTGGACCAGTCCACCCACCTGGTCAACAAAATAAAAATAAACAAACTACACTGAGGTAAAACCTGCGTTATTTTATAATGTGATACTGTATTTGGAGCCTCTCAGGAAACATGCCAGTTCAGGATACTTGGTTGTTCTGGCTGAGTGCCATTCCAGAAAGGGCTCAGTTACCAAGAGCTATGTGTAGCCCACCCACTAAAAAGGATTCTAATCCCATTCTTCTTACTGTCCTACAATGGTACAGCCTATAAGGCAGCTGAATCGCAGCAAAGCTCTGGTATTGTCCAGCAAAGCTCTGATGTTGTCCAGCAATGTCCGGTATTGTCCAGCAAAGCTCCGATGTTTTCCAGCAATGTCCGGTATTATCCAGCACAACCTCTGCCACCAGGAATTGCTGCTGGAGACTTGAGCAGCTATAATCTCTCAAGTCTGTTGTAAACTGTCCATCTGATGTTACTCCTTTAAACTGGCCTTTAAAAAGGTGCTCTGCATAAGTGTTGTTGTGTCTTTCGGCTTTTCCCGGTTAGGGGTCGCCACAGCGGAACTCCGGTCTGCTAATGATTGGCATTAGATTTTTACGTGCCGAGTTGCTGGCCCTGACGCACAACCTTCAACGAAGGTACACCCATTCACGTATGTCTCCACACACAAGACGCTCTAGCTGAGAATCGAACAGGACAACGTCTTACTGTGAGGCCCTGTCCATAAATAACTGTAATAAGTATAACCCCCTTGTTGAAAGTTGGACAGCTACTGCCCACACATTGTGCTCACTGTCGTTTGCTTTTTCATTGGTTTTGTACTTATCCTTGGCACGTGCTGTAAAATAGCATATAACATTTAGTTCTTCTTGTAAATATTGTCTCACACTAATTCTTATCATATGATGTCTCTGTTAACAGTGCAGTTTATATTTCCTTGTATTACTTGGATTGATATAATATATTGATTTTTTAGTTAGAGTGGGTTTTCCCTGAAAAAAATGGCACGTTGCTTAGCAAGAGTACATAGTTAGCAGAATTTAGATAAATACAATTCTTAAGGCTGTGCAGTGCATTCCAGCTCCCCAGTTTAGAATAGCAAGCTTCATGACTGAAAAAGTTACACTCCTATTCTTTGATCCTGCAAGCTCAGCTACTCTCAAACAACTCTTCTGGAAGAAGATTCTTTTTAGTGGTCATCACCTCAGCTGGCAGGAACTGAAATTTGCAAGCCTTAATGTGCAGGGAGCCAAATAAAACTTTTCCACAAAGCTCAAGTGTCACTCAAGGACAACTCCTGTTTTGTGGTAAAAGCAGTCTTTGAATTCTTCACTGAATCACTTTGTTCTGCTCCCTGTATTTTACTGTATTGCTGAAAATAAAATAAAAGGATTATTTTCACTGATTACATATACAGGCAGCTCAGTTTATTATACCAACAAGGCAAAGACCAGGCAGCCTGACCAAATTTTGCACAATTCTCACTGCCAGATAACTAGGGTAGCCCATTATCTAATGAGACTGCCCCCAAATGGCTGCCATATTGCATTACCTTCTGTTATAGTACTTATTAGAAAACCCTAACTGGTCATGCCAGGACCTACTGCCCAAGAACAGTTGTCACCACTTCAGCCTTTTTCAAGGATATTTTAGCTCAAACTATATGAGGCAGCCACTTTAAAAGCAGTATTCAGATCTTTTCCAAGCATTACAGACTGCACATTCAGGCAAGGTTTCTACGTGTATTGTATTAAAGAGCATGATGTCCTCCACCGATACAGAGAATCGGGTACCTTCACTGCTTGGTAATGTCCCATTAATTTATGATTGCAGTAAAGTAGTGATCCTTATGGTAGGCATAGTATAACTGCATCAGGGCACTCACTGTAACCACAGGATTATTGATGCAGTAGGAACTCTTACCCACCCTCATTTCTTCTTTCCTGGTTTTACAAGCCTTTCTCCAGTTAACTGTGGTATTTTATATCCCAAATGTATAGAATACTGTTGTATTTCTAATTCTAGGTTGTTTTTTTCCTTTCCGTGGAGAGTCCTTATGCCATATCTTAGTTAGGGGATGAGTGGGTTCATGTTTTAGGGGTCCCATTTTGCCAGACCAGGGTTTGTAACACATCAGCAGCCTACTTTCATGCTTTTGGTGTTAGCATGCAAAGGAGGATGTAGATATATAAAAAAGAACATCAGAAAATGGTCTGAATTATGCCTCTTCTTTACACCCAAACTTCCTTCTGATAACAAAATATAAATCCACTCACAAGAACCAAGAAACAAACTGGAAAAATGTTAACCCAGAAAAAAGTCCTCAAACAATCAAGTGCACACAAAAGTCCTGGGAACATATACCAAGCAGAAACTTGCTATACCAAATAATTCTTTGAAAAATGTTCTCCTTGAACAAAAAATGTTCTCCTTAAGCAAGTCTTGTAGAATAAAAACACAGCTTTATTACGAAAATGCAGTAGGTAAGGGCTTTCATGGGACTACCTCCCACTTCATGAGACCATTACAATAGCAATACTATCCACTTATTTATAAGGCAAGTTAAATTGGTAATAGCAATTAAATAGTAATTACCCATTCATTTTAAAGAGATATTCATCTCTACTTGAATCACTTGCATTGTTTCTATTCAAACATTACTAATATTAAAACACATATACAAGTGTATAAAATACATACATAAAAATAATAAAATGAATCCTTTAACTGTTTCCCATGTCATACTTCAATTTCATCCTAAATATGCACCATTCTGTTATAAACTTCATAACTTTGATTTAACATACATGGTTAATACTACTACTAACATAATTCCTATTCATACTGGGTCTCATTAACATAGAGACCTGTTCTTTAGTATTGGCTTTAATGGTATCCTGTCATTTAGTCCCTTACATCTGTTGCCTCTTAGCCTGACTATCCACCTTACTTCTGACGTTTCTGTTTTGTTAATTATATCTCCCCCTCTATCATTTTCACTAACTACTTCAATGGCCATAAATTTAAAATTATGTGTGAAACCCATTTTCAACACGTTTGGCCAAAGCATTCGTTTTATCTAAGTTCTTGATGCTTAGTAAATGCACTCTTATCCTTGTTTTAAATTCCCTATTCATCTTACCTATATAGTAAGATGAACACACATTACAAATAGCTAAATATACTATATTTTGAGTACTGCAAGTGGCCGTAACTTTAAATGTAAACTCTATTCCTGTATCAAGGTGTTCAGATTTATTACTATGATATATCCATTTACATTGCTTACACTTACCACATGGTATTGTTCCTACAGGTTCTTCTTTTTCTTTTGCTTTTTTCTCTGTACTAGCATAACAGAGGTGTCTTTTTAGTGACTTCTTATTTCTATAGCAAAATACTGGTTCTTCTCCAACCAACTCTCTTACATGCAGGTCACTTGTAAGTACAGGCCAGTGTTTCCTCACAATATCTTTCATAATTCTAACATCAGACATATAATCCGTGGCTATTTTAACTTTATCTGAGTAGGATATATCTGTTTTTCTCATCATCTGACACTCTCCTTGTCAAAGAAATATTTGGTATAGCAAGTTTCTGCTTGGTATATGTTCCCAGGACTTTTGTGTGCACTTGATTGTTTGAGGACTTTTTTCTGGGTTAACATTTTTCCAGTTTGTTTCTTGGTTCTTGTGAGTGGATTTATATTTTGTTACCAACAACTGTAGACAATGGCAGGAACAAGTGAAGCTGGAGCGGTGAACACCAACAGTTTGGAAGGGACATCTACAGTGAGTAATGTGAAGGTTGAAAACATCCAAAGAGACTTTATAAGTTTTGCCAAATGTAAGGCTAATCCACTGTTTAACAGAGTAAATGCTGATAATACCAGCACCTTGGTAAATGTTGATATTGATTTCCCTGCCACCAAAAAGACACCTCTGTTATGCTATTACAGAGAAAAAAGCAAAAGAAAAAGAAGAACCTGTAGGAACAATACCATGTGGTAAGTGTAAGCAATGTAAATGGATATATCATAGTAATAAATCTGAACACCTTGATACAGGAATAGAGTTTACATTTAAAGTTACGGCCACTTGCAGTACTCAAAATATAGTATATTTAGCTATTTGTAACGTGTGTTCATCTTACTGTATAGGTAAGACGAATAGGGAATTTAAAACAAGGATAAGAGAGCATTTACTAAGCATCAGGAACTTAGATAAAACTAATGCTTTGGCCAAACATGTTGAAAATGGGTTCCACACATAATTTTAGATTTATAGCCATTGAAGTAGTTAGTGAAAATGATAGAGGGGGGAGATATAATTAACAAAACAGAAACGTCAGAAGTAAGGTGGATAGTCAGGTTAAGAGGCAACAGAGGTAAGGGACTAAATGACAGTATACCATTAAAGCCAATACTAAAGAACAGGTCTCTACGTTAATGAGACCCAGCTGTTGTTGTTGTATCTTTCGGCTTTTCCCGGTTAGAGGTCGCCACAGCGGAACTCCGGTTCGCTAATGATTGGCAGTAGATTTTAACGTACCAAGTTGCCAGCCCTGACGCACAACCTTCAATGAAGGTACGCCCATTCACACATGTCTCCACACAGAAGACGCTTTAGCTGAGAATCGAACAGGACAACGTCTTACTGTGAGGTGACAACGCTACTGCAGCACCACCACCACCGCAGTTAATGAGACCCAGTATGAATAGGAATTATGTTAGTAGTAGTATTAACCATGTATGTTAAATCAAAGTTATGAAGTTTATAACAGAATGGTGCATATTTAGGATGAAACTGAAGTATGACATGGGAAACAGTTAAAGGATTCATTTTATTATTTTTATCTATGTATTTTATATTTTTTATATACTTGTATATGTGTTTTTATATTAGTAATGTTTGAATAGAAACAATGCAAGTGATTCGAGTAGAGATGAATATCTCTTTAAAATGAATGGGTAATTACTATTTAATTGGTATTACCAATTTAACTTGCCTTATAAATAAGTGGATAGTATTGCTATTGTAATGGTCTGATGAAGTGGGAGGTAGTCCCATGAAAGCGCTTACCTACTGCATTTTCGTAATAAAGCTGTGTTTTTATTCTATAAGACTTGCTTAAGGAGAACATTTTTTGTTCAAGGAGAGCATTTTTCAAAGAATTATTTGGTATAGCAAGTTTCTGCTTGGTATATGTTCCCAGGAGTTTTGTGTGCACTTCCTTCTGATAACCCCAACACTGATTGGAGGTAACCTCATATCCTGTCATTGGAGCACCTTACTGCTGCTTGTTTGGTTGGAAGGCTGACGTTATCTTTCTTTTGTTGTTCTTGTTATCCAATTCATGTGTGAACATAGTGTATCACTTATTCTGTCATTTAAATATCTGCTGTTATGAGTATGCTGACACAGCGTGTCAAGTGAGAGGTCACCGAAGCAGTAAAGTACCCACCAACACTTATTTATTTGCCATTTGTTAACCGGGGTAGTCCTCTGGGCCATAAGGAGCCCGTTTTCATTGGAGGCCCAGGGAGAAATGCTCCACAGTAAATAGTAAGATTGTACATTAACAGAAATGTTGTAGTAACTAGAAGAGTTAATACAATTCACCTAGAGTTATGCACATAATGTAATATGTAGAGAAATTGTAACATTTGAATATTTTATGCAAACAGGATTAGAAGCGTTATACAATTCACAGTAAAGAAGTTTTCATACAGTGTTATCAGTATAGAACGAATAAAATATATCTAGACTTTATTCACACTATGATTCGAAGATAACATATTAGCTAATGGTACGCATTGCCATTGAATGTATAGTTATGAAGTGAAGAATCGTCATGAGGGTGATTAGCAGAGGATTGAGAGCAGGAGCATTTCCAGGCAGAGGAGAGATGAGTGTAAGGAAGACGTAAAGATGGCATGGCTGTGGGTAGTTCTGAAGAATGGTGGGAGGGCATTCCACTTTTTGGCGAGGGAGAAAGAGAAGAGGATGTCCAGGTGAACGCTTTGGCTTTTACACCTGGAGGAGGTTTGTGTTCTCGGATCTAAGGGGCCTATTGGGAATGTAGGAGGTAAAGATGGAACTAAGGGATGGGCAGTCAGAGGGTTTGAAGATAAGTTTGTGGGTGGTGGTCAGTTGTAGATCGTCTAGGTAGTCTGGAAGTTCAAGCCAATTTAAATACTGGAGAGACTTACAATGGTGGGAGGAATGTCTTCAGTTAGTTGCGAATTTGGATATTTTGTTGTAGCCGGCTTCTAGTTTGGCTGTTAGGGAGGATTTGAGGTTTGTCAGTATTGGTGAACCGTACATGAGGGAGGGGAGTAGGTAGGTGGATGCTGTTGTTTTTCTAGAGGAGTGGGTTAGGTATTGGTTATTCCTATAGAGCAATCCCAGTTTTAGATGTGTTTTTTTTTTGATATTTTGTCGTATGTGATTATCAAATTTTAGTTGTTCATCTATAACCACCCCGAGGAGTTTTGAGTGGGGGACAGTTTCAATTTGGGAATGGTTTTGGCTAAATATTTTGAAAGTTTCTTTGGGTGTTGTGGTAGATTTTGATGGGGTGAAGATCATGAATTTTGTTTTGTTTGGGTTTATGGCTAGGTGATTAGTTTTCATCCAGTCTTCAGTGGTGGAAAAGGCAGATTGTGTTTTGGCTACCAGGTCTGGGATAGAGTCAGATGAGCAGATGACTGTAGAGTTGTCTGCTTATTGAATTATGTTGGTGTTGGGAATAGAGATTTGGAAGTGATTGATAAAGATGTTGAATAATAAAGGTCCAGGTATTGAGCCTTGAGGCACTCTGGTAGGGGTGTTGACGTAGGGTGAGTAAGAATTTTGTCATTTGACTGCTTGTCTGTCAGAAAGGTAGCTAGAGAACCAATTTATTATGGTGGGAGAGAGTTGTGATAGTAGTAGGGGGTGGGAAATGGTATCAAATGCCTTTGAGAGGTCTAGGAGTATGGTTGCTACAGTTTTGCATGAGTCATGGGCCTTGTTTACTGTATCAAGGAATGATATAAGGGCAGTGGTGTTGCTATGGCCTGGTCGAAAGCTGTGTTGGGGTGGAGATAGGAGGTGATTATGTGAAAGATGGGGAATGATTTGGGAGTGAATGCATTTTTCTAGTATCTTGGAGATGGGGAGAGGATGGCATTAGGGCAGAAGTTGGTTATATCATGATTTTTTCCACCCTTGTGTAGAGAGAGAATATACACTTTTTTTCCACAGATTGGGTACATAAGATTCCTGTATGGCTCTATTAATCAGGATGCTGATAGGGTAAGCGATGGCATTGTCAGCTAACTTTAGGAAGGTGGGAGGAAGATTGTCAGGAGCATTAGAGCAGGGTTTAAGCTTTAGGAGTAATCTTTTTACAGTTGTGGTGGAGATGGGTTTTAGTGTAAGGTTGGTGGAAGGGGTGGGCGTCAAAGGAGGGAGGAGAGTATTGGGACAAGGGGGACTTGAGGGAAGGAGTGCTATTAGTATTGCTAGTGTTAGGAAAGGAGATGGTGATATCAGCTATTCAGTTTATGAAGGAGTTAAAAAGGGAAGCTATTTCTAAGGGAGATTTGTCTGGGTGTGGGCATGGATTTTTTCTTGGTACCAGGGTTAAGGAGGGAGGAAATGGAATTCCAGAATTTGTTTGGGTTTAGATTGTGGTTGGATTGAAGTTTTGTGTAGTATGTTTGTTTATCCTTGTGGACTAGTTTATTTACTTGGTTGCAGAGTTGTTTAAAGATCGAGAGGGAGTCTTGATTTTTGTTTCTTCTGTAGGACTTCACAGTTTTGTCTCTAAGGTGCATGAGATCCTTAGTGGGTTTGGTCAGCCAAGGGGCAGGGTTGCTCTTTATTCGAATTGGTGTTTGTTGGTTAAGTGTCTTGATGAAGATAGTGTTGAAGTAATCAATAGTATTGTCTAGTAGGAGTGGTTTTAGGATGTTCCAGTTTATGGTTTGGAGGGTTTTGGGGAAGAGTAGTGGATTGACGTTTGTTAGGTTGCGAGAGTCCTTATAGTGGTGTAGGAGCTTGAGGACCGGCAGATATATGTGAGGAGGTGGTCGCTTAGGCTGTCAGGTAGGGTGCCTGCTTCTGATATTTTGCTGGAGTGAGTGACAAATATCCAGTCCAGAATGGACCCAGATGTAAAGTCTTTGGATGATCTGGTTGAGGAGTTTATTAGCTGGGTAAATTTGAATAAGTTTGTTGTGAGTGGTGGGCTCTGAATTTATGCTAGTCCAGTTGGTGTTTACATCTCCAAGGATGATTATTTCATTGTTTATGTTGGAGGAAACCCAGGAAAGTATTTATTCAAGGACTGGGATATTGTTTCCTGGAGGGATGTATAGAGTGATGAGGCAGAGGTTTTTATTGCTGTTTATTTTTAGAAGGGTAATTATTATTTCAGCATTGGAGAACTTGGGAATGTAGCCGGAGTATGGTGTTATAGTGAGGGAATTTGCAAACATTATTGCAACTCTGCCACCTTTTCTGTTGAGTCTATCAGCTCTGAATGTTTGATAACCGGAGGGTAGAAGTTCAGAATCTTTAATGTAGGGTTTAATCCAGGTCTCAGTTAAGGTGATAATGTCAGGTTGATTGTGGGAGAACCATGAATGGAAGTTGGGAATTTTGTTTCGGAGGCTTTAGGTATTTATTGTTACTAAGTAGAGAGGTTTGTGGGGGTTGGCATGATTAGGGGGTCTGGGGTTATTGTTTGAAGTTTGGTGGGAGCCAGAGTTTGGGTGAATATCACCAGATAAAGTTAAGGTGGAGGGATGGAGCATGGACTTTTTCTTTTTCTTTTTTTGCCTAGTGTTTTGTTTGGGACAGGTGCAGTAGAGGGGGTTGGTATTATGGCAGCTACGGAAGCTGCATTTGGATGAGTAGGAAAAACTTTTTATTTTAAAATGGAGGATAGTAGATGTTTAAAGAAGGTGAGGGGGGGATATGTTTGAGTAGCTGGCGGCCTTTGTGAAAGTAGTTATGGGGTTGGTGGGTGAATTGGGTGAGAGAGTAAAAGGAAGGAAGGGTGGTTAGGTGTAATGAAGTGTTGAGGTGGAGTAATGCCTGGGTGGAGAGGAGCATAGAATATAGAGGCATATTAGCTTGGGTTGTGTGTGAATGAGAGATATGGATGGTTGTAGTGAGAGATGAGGTTATGTAGAGTAAGGTAAAGCTAGTGAGGAAAATGAGGTAGGCTGTGGTCAGTAGAAATAGAGATGTATGCGTTTATGTTAAGTAGTCAGGATGTTAGAGGTAGGGTGAAGTGTAGTGGAGGAATAGAGTAGTGGCATGGAGGGGTGGGGTGCTTTTTGGTTAGTGTTGAGAATAGGGGAGGAGTTTATAAGTGTGGAAGTAGTGGGGGTGGGTGGGAATTGGGGGCAGGGTAGGGGAGCGGAGTGAGCCCAGAGGGTGAATGGAGTGGGAAGAGCCAAGCTAAGTCTCAAGTCTTGTCAGTAGAAAAATAATCAGTAAGTAATGTCTTTGTTCTACTGTGTCAGTAGGATACTATGCACTAATGCAGCGTTCTCCAGACGGAGACCTTCAAAGTCTGAAGTGTGGTGTTTGGGAGCGTTTTGGGGCAGAGCTAAGCTACAAATAGTTCTGCTGGATGTTACAGCATGAAGGTCTGAGTTGCCTGTGTTTAAGGAGTGCAAAGAAGGCAAACTCGAGGCAGACAAAGTGGAATATACTGGGAGGTTATTGGGGGAGGGGCTAGCTTCATCCCAGTGATGTGAGTAGCAGGAAGACACAGAGCAGGCTAAAAGTACATTAGTTTACTAAAATAGTTCTGCAGTGAGAAAAACTAAACATACATTGTTCTAAGGCAGGCTGTAGCAAGCTGCAGGTGACTGGGTAAGGTCCATTTGCTTTTGTATTGCAGAAAATAAAGTGGTCCAAGTATTGTTCTAAGGCAGGCTGTAGCAAGTTGCATGTGACTGGGTAGGGTCTGTTTGCTTTTGTACTGCAGAAAATAAGGTGGTCCAAGTCTTAAACATGATTAATACCATGAATAATGCTTCCCACATCCCTCTGTATTGGTTTGGCTTGTTGGAAAGTGTGATAAGTGACCTTGGCACACAGTTGGACAGTAGTCTCTCCTTTGATAATCACATCGCCACACTGGTCAGGAAATCTTTCTACGTGGCACACCTCATCACAAAAGGTTTCTCATCCAGAAAAAAGAGGTCATTGTTCCCCTCTACTCATCACTCATTAGACCCATTATAGAGTACAACTCCCCTTTTGGTATGTACCTCACAGGACATCTACAACAACTGGAAAGGCCACAAAAATACCTCACAAAGAGGATTACTGGCCTCAAACAGATGCCTTACACAGACCGTCTCAAAAAACTCCAGCTTTACTCCGTTGCATATCGCCTACTCAAAGGCGATCTCTGCCTAACATACAAAGCTATGTCAAACCCAGAGCTGTTGGACATGCTCCACTTAAAGAAGTCCCAATCCCTCCGAGCTACACACTCTAGGGACCTAAACCTTGTCACCACAATAAACAGAACATGCTGGAGGGATAGATTCCTGTCCCAGAGACTTCCCATACTCTGGAACAGACTACCTATCTATGTCAAACAGAGCTCCTCATTAGCACTCTTCAAGAAAAATCTTGATGATTGGATGGGTAATAGGAAATTCACCCCGGGGATCACTTCTGTGGTTCTGCTTGACAGGGGCACAGGAAAATAATTTTCTTGGGTGGCGAAAGCCAGGGTACCTTTTTGGCTAGGCTTATACAGGCCCTAGGGCCAATAGCCTTGTACCTACTTATGAACCTATTGCTGTTGCAAAGTAATTAATAAAAGGAACTTTTGTACACAGCTCTTAACACTTTGCTTAGAGCTGTTTAAGGCACTGCATTTATCTACTACATGGTTTCATGTTAACAGGTGCTAGTGTTTTTTGAACAGAAGAACTGTTGTTGGTAAAAGCAGATAACTTTATGGAGGGTGCCCCTTGGCATTACAAACTGACTGGGGTACAAGACCAGCACATTAGCCTACACTGGTGGAATTCTGCAGCTGAGCCAAAGACAGATGAATTATTGCAGCTTCTCTTTTGTGTAATCTTGTATGTTATGATTTACTGCTACAGTCACCTTTCCTTCAAAGATGTACTGTTAAGGGAGAAATTCTCAGTGTAGTTTACACTGATTTTGTTTTATGTACCCCTGCAATTTATTTTATATGACATTTTAACTTGCTGTGTATTTGTATGCCTGATTGCAAGAAAGCTTCAGCTCATAACAGTGGTTTTGATTTTTTTATGATTACAAAAAAGACTGTAGGATGTGTGAATGCCACTTTTTACATTGGAAATTTAAATTTGGCAAAATGTGTTCTTATTAGGGACCCAGTATTAAAGTGAAATATATTAAGCTTCCATTTATGAGACTAGATCTTCCATTAATGGCTGACATTATGCCTTAGTGGGTTAAGGGAACAGGCTGTGAACAGAAAAAGCAAACTGTATCCCATAGTCCTTGGTTTGATTCCCTTAACCTCCTAATACGTACTGCATGACTATAAACAAACGTACTGAGACCAGCACTCACAAGTGACCATTTAAATTATGCACTTGACTTTTGACCTAGATAGCAAGTCATAGTAGAATAAGAAAAATGTGTGCACTTTGATCTCAATGCGTACATGTAGCATTCAAATCTGCAGATGTTTTAACTGAAATTGTTGAATTGTTATAGCAAATGATAAGGAAAACATTTACTTTCTAAAGATGGGAGATGCCAGCATCTTATGATTTCGTGACAGATGTCCAGTCTTAGGCATGCTTTCTCTTGCATGTTCATTTCGTTCAGTGGTAGCTGGCCTCGTTTGCTTTGTGGTTGCAGTGGTGAAAAATGTCTCCTCTAGCTGCAGACTTCAGCACAGTGTAGCCTGTTTTTGTGTGATGTGAGATAAGATGCATCACAAAGCACCCGTCAGGAATTGGAATAGTGCGGAACTTCAGTGGAGAGAGCTGAATGTAGGCGAATGTTAATGTACTCTTGAATGAGCATGATCAGAAATGTGAGTAAAGCAAAATGAACCCGAGACAGTTATTGTATTTCTCTGAGGGAGGACTATTGACTGAGACAGCTAGAAAAGCCTGTGGTGTTCACTGAATACAGGCTAAGCCGTGCTACAGTGGAATGCAAGGAAAGCAGTGGGTGTCTTGGATAAAGCTGACTGACTAATCTGTTGCATTTAGACTGCCGGAAGAAAAAAATGGAAGCACTCTTTAGGAAAGACACCTGTAGCTGCCTGTGAAACAGCAGTGCGTTCAGCAGAGCACAAATAAAGTGCCACTCTGACAATTACTTTAAAGAGCACTTGCCTAATAAAAAAAGAAATTAACATATTTGCAATTGCACTTGCCTTTCAGTTTATGTTTGTTATTTTTCTTCTTCTGCAAAATATTTCATTCACAAAATGGCTTTAGTTATGACTGCTAAGGCACTATTGGATACATTTCAATCTTCTAGAATACCAATTGATTTTGTAATTTAAAATGCTTCTAATATCCATTCTATACAAGCACAGTGATATAAAAATAAAAGCAACATGAGCTCATGTTAGAATCGAAGTATTCACTGGTAATTTCACGAGGCATGCATTCTGCACCAATGTGAAGAATCTGTACAACTGTAAACTAATGAAGACTGTGAAAGTCGAGGGCAGTGAAGAACTGATTTTTATATGTAATCTGCTTAGTAACAGTGATTTCCTCTGTCATGCAAGTCCCAGAGTAGTGGGGGGCACCCAGAAATTCACAGAACTTTGACTCTGTGTAAGGCTGTTAAAAGAAATCCAGGTTGGTGCTCTACGTGCTAGCCATGCATTTGTATCCTCATAAAATGTTTAGTGTACATGAGTGACATAATTTGCTATTTGTTAATTCCGTATTATTTTACTCCAAATATTCAAGTATAACTTGGACACTTGGATGGGGAACAGGAAATTCATCCTTGGCTTGGCAGCTATGTCTCTAATGGACACGGGCAATCTGTAAATAGTTCAT
Source organism: Protopterus annectens (assembly GCF_019279795.1). Classification (NCBI taxonomy): domain Eukaryota; kingdom Metazoa; phylum Chordata; order Ceratodontiformes; family Protopteridae; genus Protopterus; species Protopterus annectens. The sequence goes on along the minus strand of NC_056740.1, from coordinate 396,922,116 downwards.
CTTCGAGGACCCTGTTTGTAAATGTTTCATCTCCCAAGCCCCTGTTTACACTTATCAAGGGAACCAGAATTTGTCAAGTAATTTAGGATGCATGGCTAGGCTTAGAAAGACCCTTGTGGACAATAGCCTAGAAAACACCTATGAAACACATTCTAACATGTCATATTTACTTAATTCCTGTATATTAAGTACTAAATTTTGGAAAACTAGTAACAGAATCTGAGCAGAAAATCTAAGAATGCGGAAATGCAGTACAAGGTGTTGATATTCCTCAGGCAAGTCAATTATGACTTGGCAGGGACCCTAACACTTGTCTGCTTAACATATCAGAAAGAAGAGCATCACCCCCTCATTATCCTTGTTCATCTGCTGATGTGTGACCCATTTAGGGGTATTGAAGATGTAAGATGAATTCAGGGAGTTCAGGAGGAGCCCGGGTAGGAAATACTGTGACTTTGTTGAATGTATTGCCTGTCTAAGGCAAGGGGCAGATAAGAACCAGTCTTTACTGGGTATTTCGGATCTGTCTGCTATCATCAAGAAAAGTAAGATGTATGTGTTGAAGAAGACACGATTAAAAGCTGTAAGGATGAATAGCCTTGGGAAGATACATGAGGTGTATTTTCATAGAAAGAGTTGTGGAAGATGGGAGCACCCTTTCTGAACATGTAAAGTCTAAAATATTGGTAGGCTTCAGTAATGCAAAGGTTATACCTAATGCAGAAATTGAGGCTTTGCATCTTTCTTAACAGGTAGGGAAATGGTTAGATTAGTTCCACCAAATGTTTATCAGCCATCACAATCACTGTTACAGATGGTGGATTGTCAGCTTGAACAGAGTAAAATGTTGCATAGACTGAGACTAGAGGTGGAGATCCCCCTTGTATTGTTTAAAATGCTTTATTAGCAAATGTTTAATTCAGTGAGAGGGATTTATTCTTCTTCAGATATTCCCAGCTTGGCACAGTCTTAAAAATGTAGACATCTCCTGTACTTGCAGGCATGTATCACCTTATGACATGTTGGCACACTACGTAAATGTCTAGGAATCCCTTCTAAGCTTCCGTGCTTCCCATTTCATTTTTGCATCACATAGTTACGGTAATGACTGTGATGTTTATTGCTTGAAAGTTCTTTCAGTGCCTTCTTTGCATAATTGTCATCATGGTCTGCAGTCACTGTCTTACAGTCTTGACCACCTTTCTGCACCATCTGTACTGTCTGGGAGAGGTTCATAGTGTCCAGTCCTCCACATTAAATGATGGCAGAAGCCCAATGTCTACATTACTAGTAAGACTGTGGCTAAAGAGAATGACCTGCAAGGATAGGCCAGAGGGTTCTTGCATGATCCCATGCCAGTGCCAGACAAATAGGTGTTAAGCGGTACAGAGGCCTGGCATCCTAGAAACTCCTGTCTAAAATAAAGTCCATGCATGAGATGGTCTCATCTTCCTAGCACTCTGTCATGACTTCCTCAGCTGGAAAGTGATCATACTGAAACCGAAGATCTTTTGAGGACTAGAGGAGCACAAGTGCATCAGATTATCTGGTGTGGCATAGTACAGGCAATACAGACGTGGGTAAAAATATATGATTTTGATATAACTTATTCCATGGACGTTGGGCATGTGTCTGCTTAATATGGAAAGTGTACTCTTCTGCCCTGTCTCATAAAAATGAAGAGAATCTTGCTTCTGCTTGACTTCATCCCAAGGACAATGCAGATGTTAAAATATACATTTGCAGTTTATCACCTGGTGGGATCTCTCCCTGCAGGTGAGAAGACACCGTTAAGGAGCACAATTTGACATAAGCACTACGTGCCATCTACATTGTGAACTGTCCTAACTGCTAAAGGCCCTGTCGTCTTATGCGATGCACTTAACTGATGTTTATCAACTACCTGTTGCATTTGTCTAGCCCAGCCCACCCCCTGCTATGGGTTAGGGAGTATCTCAAGCCCTTTTATTTATTTATTTACTTTAATATTTTGACTCCTGTCCTTTTAAACCTATCAAGCCTTCATCCCCTATCAACCCATTTCTTCTCCCAGTTCCAGCATCCTAGGACACCTAGACAGGGAGACATCCAGTAGAATCACAGTCATCATCCAGTGGGAGTTATGAGATTTTTTTATATATTTTTTTTAATCTCATCCCCCCCACCAATTGCCCAGAAAGCATGGTGCAGTGCCTGTAATACTGGGTTTTGTGATTACACATCTGTATTTGCTTGCTGCAGAAAATTCAAATTCCTATCGGTTCATAATATCACGGTGTAGTGTATGTTGTAGTAGGCCTTTGTGATCAGATCATTCACTTGTTTTCTCAAAATATTCAGATATCTGTAAAATCATAGTTATATATACAACTGCAATACTGGCGACTTTGGTGTTGCCATTTTTGTTCACTCGTTAGATCTGTCTGTTGGAAATCTCTCTGGTCTTTAAACCTTGACTTTGCACTACAATACTTCAGCAATTTGTAACATACTGAGCAGATGTACCTGTTAGAACTAAAAAAATCCATAAATCAAAACAAAAAATCAGTTTCGGATCCCACCCTGTTTACTGAAAATAATGAAAATGTTCCTACTGTGTGGCACAAAAATAAGTTGTTAAATCTTCACACACACTTTTCTCAGTATAAAAAGAAATCGGCAAAGTTCTAGCCTTCATTTTAAAGAGGAAAAACAAAGAATACTATGCATCCTAGCAAGTAATGTACTACTACAGCTGAAAGAAATGTACCACCATAAACTATCTAATCCCTCCTGGCAAAAGTCCCACCCTAAACTCTTGTAGGTCCATAGGTGTTTACTAGGCTAACGACCCCAAGGGCCTTTTTAAGCCTAGCCATGCATCCCAAATCTCTGACAAGTTCTGGTACCCTTGATAAGTATAAGCAGAGGCTTGGGAGATGAAACATTTACAAGCAGGGCATAGGAGATGAACATTTAGAGGTGCCTGTGTCCATAGAGACATAGGTGTCAAATCACGGATGAATTTCCTGTTCTCCATCCAGTTGTCCAGTTTGTCAATTATCTCCCTAGAGGTCACTAAAAAACTCCCAACAGCTTTCTCAAGCTTAGTCCAACAAGCCTAAAACTGCCTCATCATTATTCCCTTATCCAGCATTAGTCTTGGTAACTCTGTTATCATATGTGATAAAGACATAATTATTCCTTCCACAACATTACTCTCAGTGTCATTATTCCCTTACACAACATTATTCTCGGTGTCATAATTCCCTTCCACAACATTATTCTCAGTGTTATTATTCCCTTACACAACATTACTCTCAGTGTCATTATTCCCTTACACAACATTATTCTCGGTGTCATTATTCCCTTACACAACATTACTCTCAGTGTCATTATTCCCTTACACAATATTACTCTTGGTGTCATTATTCCCTTCCACAACATTACTCTCAGTGTCATAATTCCCTTCCACAACATTATTCTCAGTGTCATTATTCCCTTACACAACATTACTCTGTGTCATTATTCCCTTACACAATATTACTCTTGGTGTAATTATTCCCTTACACAACATTACTCTCTGTGTCATTATTCCCTTACACAACATTATTCTCTGTGTCATTATTCCCTTACACAACATTACTCTCTGTATCATTATTCCCTTACACAACATTACTCTCTGTATCATTATTCCCTTACACAACATTATTCTCGGTGTCATTATTCCCTTCCACAACATTACTCTCTCTGTCATTATTCCCTTACACAATATTACTCTTGGTGTCATTATTCCCTTACACAACATTATTCTCTGTGTCATTATTCCCTTATGCAACATTACTCTGTGTCATTATTCCCTTACAGAACATTATTCTCGGTGTCATTATTCCCTTCCACAACATTACTCTCTGTATCATTATTCCCTTACACAACATTATTCTCGGTGTCATTATTCCTTTCCAAAACATTACTCTCTCTGTCATTATTCCCTTACACAATATTACTCTTGGTGTCTTTATTCCCTTACACAACATTACTCTCGGTGTCATTATTCCCTTACACAACATTATTCTCGGTGTCCTTATTCCCTTACACAACATTGCTCTCTGTGTCACTATTCCCTTACACAACATAATTCTCAGTGTCATTATTCCCTTACACAGCATTACTCTCTATAGCATTATTCCCTTACACATTACTCTCGGTGTCATTATTCCCTTACACAACATTACTCTCAGTGTCATTATTCCCTTGCACAACATTACTCTCGGTGTCATTATTCCCTTACACAACATTATTCTCGGTGTCATTATTCGCTTACACAACATTACTCTCTGTAACATTATTCCTTTACACAACATTACTCTTGGTGTCCTTATTCCCTTACCCAACAGTCTCAGTGACTCTGTTATCATCTGTGATATAAAGACATCATTATTCCCTTTCACAACATTATTCTCTGTGTCATTATTCCCTTACACAACATTACTCTCAGTGTCATTATTCCCTTACACAACATTACTCTTGGTGTCATTATTCCCTTACACAACATTATTCTCTGTGTCATTATTCGCTTACACAACATTACTCTCTGTAACATTATTCCCTTACACAACATTACTCTGTGTCCTTATTTCCTTACCCAACATTACTCTTGGTGTCCTTATTCCCTTACCCAACAGTCTCGGAGACTCTGTTATCATCTGTGATAAAGACATCATTATTCCCTTACACAACATTACTCTCTGTGTCATTATTCCCTTACACAGCATTACTCTCTGTGTCATTATTCCCTTGCACAACATTACTCTCGGTGTCCTTATTCCCTTACCCAACATTACTCTCGGTGTCCTTATTCCCTTACCCAACATTACTCTCTGTGTCCTTATTCCCTTACCCAACATTACTCTTGGTGTCCTTATTCCATTACGCAACATAACTCTCGGTGTCCTTATTCCCTTACCCAACATTACTCTCTGTGTCATTATTCCCCTTGCACAACATTACTCTCGGTGTCCTTATTCCCTTACCCAACAGTCTCGGTAACTCTCTTATCATGTGTGATAAAGACATCATTATTCCCTTACACAACATTGCTCTCTGTGTCATTATTCCCTTACACAGCATTACTCTCTGTGTCATTATTCTCTTACACAACATTACTGTCGGTGTCCTTATTCCCTTACCCAACATTACTCTTGGTGTCATTATTCTCTTACACAACATTACTCTCTTAGTCATTATTCTCTTACACAACATTACTCTCGGTGGCATTATTCCCTTACACAGCATTACTCTCAGAGTCATTATTCCCTTATACAACATTACTCTGTGTCATTATTCTCTTACGCAACATTACTCTCGGTGGCATTATTCCCTTACACAACATTACTCTCTGTGTCATTATTCTCTTACACAACATTGCTCTCGGTGGCATTATTCCCTTACACAGCATTACTCTCTGTGTCATTATTCCCTTACACAACATTACTCTCTGTCTCATTATTCTCTTACACAACATTACTCTTGGTGGCATTATTCCCTTACACAGCATTACTCTCAGTGGCATTATTCCCTTACACAGCATTACTCTCGGTGGCATTATTCCCTTACACAGCATTACTCTCAGTGGCATTATTCCCTTACACAGCATTACTCTCGGTGTCCTTATTCCCTTACACAACATTACTCTCTGTCTCATTATTCCCTTACTCTTGGTGTCCTTATTTCCTTACACAACATTACTCTCGGTGGCATTATTCCCTTACACAGCATTACTGTTGGTGTCCTTATTCCCTTACGCAACATTACTCTCGGTGTCATTATTCCCTTACACAGCATTGTTCTCGGTGTCATTATTCTCTTACACAACATTACTCTCTCTGTCATTATTCTCTTACACAACATTGCTCTCTGTGTCATTATTGTCTTACACAACATTACTCTGGGTGTTATTATTCCCTTACACAGCATTACACTCTGTCTCATTATTCCCTTACCCTCGGTGTCCTTATTCCCTTACCCAACATTACTCTTGGTGTCCTTATTTCCTTACACAACATTACTCTCGGTGGCATTATTCCCTTACACAGCATTACTCTTGGTGTCCTTATTCCCTTACGCAACATTACTCTCTCTGTCATTATTCCCTTACACATTATTCTCAGTGTCATTATTCCCTTACACATTATTCTCAGTGTCATTATTCCCTTACACATTATTCTCAGTGTCATTATTCTATTACACAGCATTGCTCTCGGTGTCATTATTCTCTTACACAACATTACTCTCGGTGTCATTATTGTCTTACACAACATTACTCTCGGTGTCATTATTCTCTTACACAACATTACTCTCGGTGTCATTATTCCCTTACACATTATTCTCAGTGTCATTATTCTCTTACACAGCATTGCTCTCGGTGTCATTATTCTCTTACACAACATTACTCTCGGTGTCATTATTCTCTTACACAACATTACTCTCGGTGTCATTATTCCCTTACACATTATTCTCAGTGTCATTATTCCCTTACACAGCATTGCTCTCGGTGTCATTATTCTCTTACACAACATTACTCTCTGTGTCATTATTGTCTTACACAACATTACTCTCGGTGGCATTATTCCCTTACACAGCATTACTCTCGGTGTCCTTATTCCCTTACGCAACATTACTCTCGGTGTCATTATTCCCTTACACATTATTCAAAGTGTCATTATTCCCTTACACAGCATTGCTCTCGGTGTCATTATTCTCTTACACAACATTACTCTTTGTGTCATTATTCTCTTACACAACATTACTCTCGGTGGCATTATTCCCTTACACAACATTACTCTCGGTGGCATTATTGTCTTACACAACATTACTCTCGGTGGCATTATTCCCTTACACAGCATTACTATCGGTGTTGTTATTCCCTTACATAACATTACTCTCCATGTCATTATTCCTTTACACAACATTGCTCTCAGTATCACTATTCCCTTACACAGCATTACTCTCGGTGGCATTATTCCCTTACACAGTATTACTCTCGGTGTTATTATTCCCTTACACAACATTACTCTCCATATCATTATTCCTTTACACAACATTACTCTCAGTATCACTATTCCCTTACACAACATTACTCTCGGTGGCATTATTCCGTTACACAGCACTACTCTGAGTCATTATTCTCTTACGCAACATTACTCTCTTTGTCAATATTCTCTTACACAACATTACTCTCGGTGTCATTATTCCCTTACGCAACATTACTCTCGGTGTCATTATTCCCTTACACATTATTCTCAGTGTCATTATTCCCTTACACAGCATTGCTCTCGGTGTCATTATTCTCTTACACAACATTGCTCTCTGTGTCATTATTGTCTTACACAACATTACTCTCGATGGCATTATTCCCTTACATAGCATTACTCTCGGTGTCATTATTCCCTTACACAACATTACTCTCCATATCATTATTCCTTTACACAACATTACTCTCAGTATCATTATTCCCTTACACAACATTACTCTCTTTGTCATTATTCTCTTACACAACATTACTCTCGGCATTACTCCCTTATGCAACATTACTCTCGGTGTCATTATTCCCTTACACATTATTCTCAGTGTCATTATTCCCTTACACAGCATTGCTCCTGGTGTCATTATTCTCTTACACAACATTACTCTCTGTGTCATTATTGTCTTACACAACATTACTGTCGGTGGCATTATTCCCTTACACAGTATTACTCTCCATATCATTATTCCTTTACACAACATTACTCTCAGTATCATTATTCCCTTACACAACATTACTCTCGGTGTCATTATTCCCTTACACAACATTACTCTCCATGTCATTATTCCTTTACACAACATTACTCTCAGTATCACTATTCCCTTACACAACATTACTCTTGGTAACTCTGTTGTCATCATCTGTGATAAAGACTTGTATCTCACTGAAGTATCCACCAAAACAATTCTAAAAATAACAAAAAGCTTAAATTGTCCTTGTTCCTCAGATGGGTAAATGTCTTTATTCAAAAGGAACTTCCCCTGCGCGGAGGCAGATGCACGGCTCAAAATGTAGCAAATTCAAAAAGAAGAAAAGCCAGCAACTGTGAGCTGTAAAAACTTGATTTAATGAATCATAATATAAAGAACCACATGAACAGACCGGTTTCGGCTATGGTCTTTACCTAGCCTTCATCAGTGTAAAGTTACATAACTATTGTGAGGTTCTTATATAGTAAAGCTTAATTCTTAACAGAATTTCATTGGTGAGCTCATAAATATGCATACATATACTCATAAATATTCATTGAGACCAGGCTGAAATAAAGCACCCAATTTAACAATCCATTTTTTCTCTTTTGCATTCAGTTTGGTGTGCCATCCTGATTTGTTAGTTCTATCCCCAATTATTTTGTCAATGACTGTAAAATGAAAACTGGCTGTGTTGTGTTTTGAGGGTATGTTTATATAGAGCATTATTGGGCCATTTGCACTTAACATCACTAAGATGTTCAGATATACGCAGTTTAAAAGGTCTAGATGTCTGACTGATATAAAATGCATGACAGCTACAAGAGGCCATGTATATAACCCAGTCTGTATTACAATTTGCAAAAAAACGAATGTCATATATATTGCTGGTATTATTGCTGGAAAAGTGTTTCATTTTTAACACAAATTTACAATTGGTGCACAGGGCATACAACCCACAAGTTTATCTCCTGAAATAGGAGTTTGAATCATATGCAAAAAAAAAAAAAAAAAAAGAAAACCCAAACAAATACTAACACCTTAAGATTCACCGCTGCATATGGCAGAAACACCAATAAACTAATGGATGCCATTAACTGACACTGGAACATTCTTTTAGCAGACACTGCTTTGTCTCAACATCTATCTGAAACATGTCTATTCTCATTTAGAAAAGGTAAAAATTTGGGAGCACATTTCAATCATTATAAACATCATTCAGAATCTAAAAATTTGCATATGATTCAAACTTCTATTTCAGGGGATAAACTTGTGGGTTGTATGCCCTGTGGCCACTGCACCAATTGTAAATTTGTATTAAAAATGAAACACTTTTCTAGCAATAATACCAGCAATATATATAACATTAGTTTTTTTTGCAAATTGTAATACAGACTGGGTTATATACATGGCCTCTTGTAGCTGTCATGCATTTTATATTGGTCAGACATCTAGACCTTTAAACTGCGTATATCTGAACATCTTAGTGATGTTAAGTGCAAACGGCCCAATAATGCTCTATATAAACATACCCTCAAACACAACACAGACAGTTTTCATTTTACAGTCATTGACAAAATAATTGGGGATAGAACTAACAAATCTGGATGGCACACCAAACTGAATGCAAAAGAGAAAAATGGATTGTTAAACTGGGTGCTTTATTTCAGACTGGTCTCAATGAATATTTATGAGTATATGTATGCATATTTATGAGCTCACCAATGAAATTTTGTTAAGAATTAAGCTTTACTATATAAGAACCTCACAATAGTTATGTAACTTTACACTGATGAAGGCTAGGTAAAGACCATAGCCGAAACCGGTCTGTTCATGTGGTTCTTTATATTATGATTCATTAAATCAAGTTTTTACAGCTCACAGTTGCTGGCTTTTCTTCTTTTTGAATTTGCTACATTTTGAGCCATGCATCTGCCTCCGCGCAGGGGAAGTTCCTTTTGTGTACACTATCTGTTTCCTGCTGGAGGTCTGTGGTTTGCTGTGTGGAAGACTCTGTGCTTCAGATTCTTCGTTTAAACATTTGAGCTCTTAGGATTACATTGGACTGATACACCAACCCAATTTACAAATCTGTCTATGAATTGATAGGGATTTTCCCTTCTTTTGGTTTCAATATCATAAGTCTATTTCGACTGCTTATAACGATTCATTACTGAAGCGGATGTGCCTCCTGTATTTGGCGTTCTTTTCAGGGTTACTGTTGGATCGTATACTTTTGCTATTTTTCAACTGAAGGTGCCATTTGAAGGATGATTTATAGACTATAGCTGTTTTATTGTATACATGAGCTCCTTTTTTCTTTTGGACGTTTTTTTCAAACCCGTGGCATCATCACTTTAATCACCAGGGCTGCAAGTACAACGCAGTTTTCTTTTTACGGTCCGTTTTGGCTTTATTTCAACAATATTGGCTGAACTTTATGGTGAACTCTTTGGTGAATATTTACATCTGAACTTTTCACAAACCAGGGTTATTATTTGGTTTTGGACATTTGGACATTCCTAGTCCTTTTACGTCTGGGTTTTTGAATGTTTAACTATGGTGAAACCACATCACTCTACTAACATGACATTCGGTTCATATTAGATTGTGCTTTTGTGTAACTATCTTTACATTGGGACTAAGTTCCATGTCATTATGACCTATGATTAGAACATAATTCACTTTTTTTACGACAAGCGACCCAGATTATCTATGTTCGTGGATCTTTTGTCCCACACAACTTTATCATCTCAATCTGTGGGACTTATTGCAGCTGACTTTTTCATCAAGCAAATTACTTTTGGCTTTTTTGTTTGGACATTATATTTTACAAGTGGGACTGGTAACTTGAAATTGTGCATATACCGTATTATTTCATCAGGCAGGATATAAAACCACCGGGTTTGGTGCATGTTTGATTGAGGTTCTATATCAGACTTTTCCAATTTTGATTATCTGTTTTATGTATTGGGACTAATTTATAGTCCATTTATTATTCCTTACAACCAGGGGCTTATGTTTTCAAGCAAATTTTGAACTGTATGTGTTTGATATATAACTTTTCTCAGTGTTTATTGAATCAAATGGTTGGTCATTACAGACCAGTTTGGTAGATTTACACCAAGCCAATTATCTCATAAATATGTATATTGGAGGTCCTATTGCTATCCAGGGCCATGTTTGAACTCTTAGATACAACGGTTTGAATACATGATTCTGAGTATTATTTCATTTTTTGAATATTAGCCACAACTATCACTGCAGATATATACTCTTGGTTAATCATTATTACCTATAGTGTTATACTAAACTAGTCCTTGTTTATTATCCAGTGTTTAGGGATATAGTAATAATGTACTTCATGTTACAGCTGGACTAGATGTACACAATACACTTATTTCACACAATTCAATGAATATAATAATTTTTCTGGAGTTCTATATTGCCTAATGATCCCCCCTTTTTCTTAACTCATAACAATAGGATTAGTCTATTTCTTTTTACTGTTTTCCATACAACAAAACAAGGTTTATATGCTGTCCAGTGACTTCATTTTTGTGATCACACAACAACAGGATCTCTATACTCTTTGCTATATTATTGATAATTCTATACATTTTGAATGTCATTACATGGACTAATTTTCAAAACAATTATTTATTTTACCACTCAATTTAGTGATTGGCATTACAGCTTAGTCCTATATTGGGCATTGTCACAGCTTTTCAACAGTGCTGTAAGGTATGATATAATTGCGGTTGTAATATTACCATACTTTTTTGTCCATTTTTATTATATGGATCCCCCCTTTTTTTGGTGCTGTCCTTATTCCAAATTATTCATTTAGATTTTATTGCTTCAAGTCTGTTGAAGGACTCTGTTTTTTTTATGGTATTGACTTTGAATTTGCCATCACAGTTACCATTATTGTCCTGTTTATTTTATATCTGAACGTGGCACATTTTACTATATTCTTGTGATTTATGATACAATTTGGGGACATTTTGTTGAATATCTCAATTATACCAGCTGTAAAATATTATTTATCTACAGCTTCATTGGCCACTATAGTCCAGATTTAATATTTGGAACATAGAAACCAACTATATATCTTTCAAGGACGTGGTGCTGTGTTTATCATAGATCTATAAACCAGCTTTTCTGTCACTAACTTTTTCATCACTGAGCTTAGATTCTTTGTCCAACCTTTTTGGTTGTCTATACTTATAATTAGTTCTCAAGATGGATTTAAATAGAATACTTGTTGGTCTTTCTTCTGACAAAGATCATCTAGGTATTTTTGGAATTGGACAACAATCTAACAATACCAATCTTATGAACATTGACCATCCCAAACAGCAGTGTGAAAAACTGTTTCAAAATTTAAACAAAAGTATGAAAACATTAAGATCTAATGTTTGACATTTGAAATTATTCAAAGCATATATGGCTAAAGGTTTAACTCCCAGGAGACTAAGAGTTAAAATTCAGCCTTTAGTAACTGAGCCTGATGAACAACTAACTAGAGAATGGTCTCTCTTACAACAAAATTGTTCCATGAAGTTCGTGGAAACATTAGCTAACTATTATGAATGTATTATTGAGAATGAGACACTTGTGGTTGGTAAATTATGTGATGATTGCAACAAACACAAAGACCAATTTTTTTTTTTTTTTTACTTTTTTGTCTAAACTAAGTTCAGATTTATTTAATTTTGAACACCAACTTAAGGAAAGGAAGCTTAAAAAGTTCCAAAGAGATTTAATTGACTATGAGAAAGGTCAACCTTTTAGACAATCCAGACATGTAAGGTTTGAAGGTGGTTACCAAAAAACTAATGTCATCCCTAAACGTAAGCGCCCAAGGTCTATCCTTAAGAAACTTAGTACCCTAACTGATTCATCAGAGGGTGAGTCTTCATCTGGCACTGATCTAGACACACAACACACCACAGACTCCCCCACCCCCAAACGTAACAACAGTGGGGGGTCCCTTTAGGCCCTGTAGGAGGGGAGGCAGGAAACATCAGAAAAGTCAAAAGCTTGGAGAATCTCATGGAATTGTTGACGAACAAATAAATGTATACACTAACACTAATGTTTTAAACGTCTCTGATGTATCATTATCTGAGTCACAAACTGTTCTGTTAAATAAAGGCCTTTCTTTTATTCTGTGTTTTTTTGTGTCTGAAGACATTTTTGCACAATATGTTACAGCATTCTGTAGACTACTTAACCTTAAATTGCATTTTCAGGATAAAAAACAATATGATCAGTTGGCTGTTAATTTCAGATACCACAATTCCACCTTAGCGTAAGCCTTTTTCAACATAGTGTTCTCCAAGATTTACACTTTACTTCTAATATGACTCAACCTATGTTGAACAATATCTCTCAGAATGATTTGATTAGTTTACAAGACCTTACTGACAATAAGGAACTGGTAATCATATCTGCTGATAAAGGCGGAGCTGTGGTGGTCATGAACTGGATTGATTATGATGCTGAAGCCCACAGACAGCTGAACGATGCTAGATACTATACTAAAATGCCTTTAGATCCGACACCCATGTTTAAAAAACAAATTGACACATTTTTAAATTCAGCATTGGACAATGGCATCATCTCATCTAATACCCTAAACCATCTTACCATCACTGATCCGGCCAGTCAATACATTTATTTTTTGTCCAAAACTCATAAAGATCTTTTGCATCCACCAGGTAGACCAATTGTGGCTGGAAATGGCTCTCTTACTGAACCTCTTTCGGAGTTTCTAACCAAATATCTTAAACCTTTGCTAAAGTGGGCAAGATCCCGTATCCAAGACACCACAGAATTTTTGGGCATTATTAATGATATGCAAATTGAAGATGACTGGCTGCTATGTACCCTGGATGTTAGTGCATTATATACTAACATACCACATTGGGCAGGGTTAGATGCCATTGAATACTGGTTATACAAATCACAATTATACAAACCTGGATTTAACACTTTCCTTATATGCCTCACTGAACATGTTCTCACCAAGAATGTGTTTTATTATGGGAAACAATGTTACCTCCAAATACGGGGTACTGCTATGGGTGCATCTTTTTCCCCAATATATGCAGATTTGTATATGGCATATATTGAGGAACAAATTATTTATGATGATGCACACAATCTCTATTTGACTGAGATTGATATTTGGCGTAGGTATTTGGATGATTGCTGGATGGTGTGGAGGTCTGATGTTGAATACTTGCAGGAATTTGTTGAATATCTTAATGACAACAAATGGGGTCTACATTTTACTATGAATTTTGATCAACATAAGATTACTTACTTAGATGTACTGATAACTAGGAACATAGATAATACCTTCAGTACACAAGTATTCAGGAAACATCCAGAATATAACACCTTACTCCACGCATCCAGCTTTCATCCGAAACATATAGCCAAAAATATTCCCAAATCACAATTCATCAGAATGAGACGTATTTGTTCAGAGGATAACACATTCCAGGCTTTTCGTCATGATGTGATCAACAGATTTCGGGAAAGGGGTTATAACATGGGCCATGTTATTACTGCTAGCAATTATGCATCACAACTTAACAGGGATGATCTTCTCAGATATAAAAAGAAAACCCAAACAAATACTAACACTTTAAGATTCACCACTACGTATGGCAGAAACACCAATAAACTAATGGATGCCATTAACTGACACTGGAACATTCTTTTAGCAGACACTGCTTTGTCTCAACATCTATCTGAAACATGTCTATTCTCATTTAGAAAAGGTAAAAATTTGGGAGCACATTTCAATCATTATAAACATCATTCAGAATCTAAACATTTGCATATGATTCAAACTTCTATTTCAGGGGATAAACTTGTGGGTTGTATGCCCTGTGGCCACTGCACCAATTGTAAAATTGTGTTAAAAATGAAACACTTTTCCAGCAATAATACCAGCAATATATATGACATTCGTTTTTTTTGCAAATTGTAATACAGACTGGGTTATTTACATGGCCTCTTGTAGCTGTCATGCATTTTATATCGGTCAGACATCTAGACCTTTTAAACTGGGTATATCTGAACATCTTAGTGATGTTAAGTGCAAACAGCCCAATAATGCTCTATATAAACATACCCTCAAACACAACACAGCCAATTTTCATTTTACAGTCATTGACAAAATAATTGGGGATAGAACTAACAAATCAGGATGGCACACCAAACTGAATGCAAAAGAGAAAAAATGGATTGTTAAATTGGGTGCTTTATTTCAGCCTGGTCTCAATGAATATTTATGAGTATATGTATGCATATTTATGAGCTCACCAATGAAATTTTGTTAAGAATTAAGCTTTACTGTATAAGAGCCTCACAATAGTTATGTAACTTTACACTGATGAAGGCTAGGTAAAGACCATAGCCGAAACCGGTCTGTTCATGTGGTTCTTTATATTATGATTCATTAAATCAAGTTTTAACAACTCACAGTTGCTGGCTTTTCTTCTTTTTAAATGTCTTTATTGCCTTAAGGAAGATGCTGAAGTAATTGTCCACTTAATGTCCAGTTTAATAAATAAATGTATTAAAGAAAGTCTTGAACCTGAATAAATCACTTGTGTCAAAATTGTTTTATCAGGGCGTTGCACTGAAAATTCCTTTATCTCCCAAAAAATAATGTACTGTCGGAATGTAGACACAAGCCATAGAAATGAAACTGCACTCATTACTTTCACACACAAAATTGGGCTACACTTACAGTTTTCCATTTAGTGCTGTAACTCAAGACTCAAAACTTTGTTATAGTCAACAATAACCTCCTCATAGTTTTATTTCTAACCTTAGCCTCACTTCCTTAAGTCTAAACTGTTTTGCCAGCTACCTTTCTGAATGCTGACAGGCAGGTGGTCTTAAGAAATTTCAGCATCCTTACCCCAAAGTTGTGTCCTCGGTCCACTGCTATTTATTGCATTCGTCAGCGTCATAACAAGATATTGTTAATTCGCCAATATTATGTGTTATGCTGATGATACCACCGTTTGCTTTTCTGTCATCAACAATGATGAGTTAAAAAATATTTATCATTACAAAAGCCATTCACTGTGATTCAACCATGGATCAATAATGCTGGTCTAAAGTTAAACGCATGCACATAACAAAAGATGTTAAGTTGTCTATCTCGCCTTCATTCTTGCTGGATGGGTTCGGAGCCGACCTCGGCTCCGACTCGGTCACTCTAAAAGCTCGAGAGTTGGTTCCACCGGCTCGAGGCTCCCCTTATATCCCACAATGCTAGGCGTGAGTTACCTCAGATCTCGTTTGCCGCTACAGTGATCGAGGTGTTTGGTTTCTACCGGCTTCTTGGTGAGTTATTGTAGAGTAATTTTTAGTCTACTTAAACCCCTTCAGTTTAATTTTAAACAGTTATTTCCCTTAGTTTAGTGGATTTTGTCCCTTTTTCTCTTCTATTATCCCCTTTTCCACAAAGAACTTATAAGTTCTTCCCTCGGGCCTTCGGGCCTTTTTCCATCCCCTAGTGGTGTGTGTGTGATTTTCTCAGGAACTTTAAAACTTTGATAGTGAGTTTTAATTTTTGAGTTAAACTTGTATAGGGTGTAATCAGTGTGTTTGACTGTGTGTGTGTGGTTACACTTTCTTCAATAATGTCTAAAGACTCAAAGGTCTCAGGCTTCAAGAAGTGTGACTTGTGCTGTCAGAAAATGTCTCTGACAGACGGTCACACTTCTTATGTCTACTGCCTGGGACCTTTACATCTGCAGGACTCTTGTGCTGTATGCCATGGCTTCAGCCCCAGAGTCCTGCAGGAAAGAAAAAATAAACTTATTTTGAGAGGTTTACTTAAGCCTGAGGGTTCCCTTACTGTTCCTTCGGGAAAACCCTCCAAGGTTTCTAGGTCCTCGGCTCCAGCTTCTGAGCCGAGGCCTAAGGCTTCGAAACCTCCGTCTACATCGGCTCTGGCTGGAGCCGATGAGTCTCAGACTGCAGTTTCTGTGGTTTCCTCGGCTCCGGCTGGAGCCGAGGTATTGGAAATTCCTTTGTCGGTTCCAACTAGACCTTCGGAACCGACATCTAGAAAGAGGTCCAGGTCACCGTCCCTTGGCTCTGTTCATTCGGCTCCAGCATCTCCCTTGCTGTCTGAACGGAGCCATAGATCTCACTCCTCTAGGTAATCGAGGCTCTCGGACCATGACCTTCAGAGGGTTGTGAGTCGACTTCTTAAGTCCGAGGCACTGGCCCAAATGCTTCAGAGCCCGACTCATCAGTCGATGCCTGACCCTGTCCCTCATAATGTTCCTCCTCCGACTCCGTTGAGCTCGGAGCCGGGGCGTTTCGGAACCGAGACTGTGGTAGCGTCGGAGCCGATACAAATGTCTTCAGCTCCATCATCGGCTCCGATTTCTTCCTTAGAAGAATCTCGGCGCCGGACTTCCCTCGTCGGCTCCGAGGGGGTGAGTGGCATCGGACCCTTGTCCGACCCGCTCTCCTCTCGGAGCTTGGCGCTGGTGAGTTCGGCTCCGACATCGGCCTCGGAGCCATCACTGTCGGTGCCGAGGGAGGTTTTTAGCTTTTCGGAGCGGGGACCTCTGGCTCTGCCTGACAGAGGTGCGTTCGAGGTCATGCAGAGTGTGTTGGAACCTGGTTCAACTCCACAGTCGGCTCCGTCCGCCCCTCCCTCTTCGGTGCCTCAGGTCAAGTCGACTCACTCCCTCATCCCAGACCGCAGAGAGCCAGCTCCTCAGGAATCCCCTGTGGGGATCTCATCCTCTTCTGAGGCCTCTTCTGAATTGGCAGAAGAGCCCCCTCAGAAGAGAAAGTGTAAGAGGAAACACATAGACTCACCTGAGTCCGTCACCTCTGACACAGATTTAGAGGATTCCGAGGGTTCCCCCCATTCCCCTTCTGAAGATGTCTCATTCGCAGACATTCTAGAAATCCTCAAGCAGAGGGGAAATTGGCCAGCCCTCAACCCTTCGGAGGATGAATCTGTGTACCTTGAGGCGTTTGGCTCTCGCCCTTCCACCTCCTGGGTGTCTCCCCCCTTTGACCCCCTCATGCAGGTGGTAGCAAAAA
Source organism: Protopterus annectens (assembly GCF_019279795.1). NCBI lineage: Eukaryota > Metazoa > Chordata > Ceratodontiformes > Protopteridae > Protopterus > Protopterus annectens. Next base: position 396,904,257 of record NC_056740.1, on the reverse strand, counting down.
GGCATGGACGGCTCCTGACTCAGTGGACCCCACTCCCAGGAGACCCTCAAAATTTATCACGGCACCAGCGGATAAACAATTTCTGACCAAGGGAGTTTCTGTGGATGCTATGGTGGTTGCTGCTGCCACTAAGAAGGAACTAGCTGATCCTTCAGTGCCTGTCCATCCACCTAACAAGGAATCTAGGTCTATGGACAGGTACGGGAAGTGGATGTTCTCATCAGCGACCTTCGCAATGCGTTCGCTGAACTACCTATGCCATTTTACTCGTCTTCAAAGAGACTTGATCAAAGAAGCGAGTGACATGTTGAAGGATCCTACAGCTGCGGGTTTTCAGGACAAGATGAACACTCAGCTGGCTACCCTGAACTCCATAGCTAACTCCTCCATGCGCCTCCTTTCGTATGTGGCTGATGGAGCGAGCAGGGCCGCAGGGACAGGTGTAGCCTTACGCAGGCATGCCTGGATGCGGCTATGCAACTTTGCGGACCCCTTTAAAACGTCTTTCACTAATTCCCCGTTTGATGGATCATCTCTTTTTGGTCCTCAAGTAAAAGAAACCTTGACTAGGTGCGAGACAGATGGCAAGACTCTTTCTGCCGTCGGAGTCCGTTTTTCTACTCCTTCTAGGCCTTACCCCAAAGGCCAGAAAAGTGGAAAAATGTGGTTCCGCAAACAATCTCAAGGGACTTCGCCTGACGCACAGAGTCGGTTCCCCGCCAGAGGCAGAGGGGGGAACAACAATGGTAGACGTCGCCCTAGAGGCAGGGGGGGTCCGCAGAACCAGGGCAATCGAGAAGCCTTCTCTGATAAGCCCTTTCAGCATCCCTGAGGTGTTGCCCGACTGCCCACCTTCGGAGGCAGTCGGGGGAAGATTGTCACTGTACCCAGAAGCCTGGCTATCCCTGACTCAAGACAAATGGGTACAGTCCATCATTTCCGAAGGCTATTCCATTCCCTTCGTTCACATTCCAAACCAATCAAAAAAATCCCTTCCAGATGTTCCACCCGCTCAAAGGTATCTTGCAGCTTTGGAAATGTCAAAACTGCTTGCAAAAAGAGCAATTCAGCCAGTTCCAGCAGACCAGCAAGGATCCGGAATCTACTCCAGGTTCTTTTTAGTTCCAAAGAAAACAGGGGACTGGAGACCAATTTTGGATCTCAGTATCTTGAACAAGTCAGTCAAGAAAACAAGATTTCGGATGGTCACGCTGCAGTCCATCCTTCCCCTATTGGGAAAGGGAAACTGGATGTGCTCTATAGACCTTCAGGATGCGTACTATCACATAAAAATGAACAGACGCTCCAGAAGATTCCTCCGTTTCAGGCTGGGAACCAGTCATTTTCAATTCAGGGCCCTGCCCTTTGGTCTCACCACTGCCCCCCGGGTGTTTACCAAATGCATGGCAGTGGTAGCTTCTCACCTGAGACGTCAAGGATTCCAGGTGTTTCCATATTTGGACGACTGGCTCCTCACAGCTCCCTCCAAGCATCTTCTTCTGTTGGCCAGGGACTACACCTTTCGCATTTGTCAAAAGTTAGGCATTTCAATAAACTGCGAAAAGTCTGTTTTGTCGCCTTGTCGTACTATTACCTTCATAGGTGCAAATCTAGACACAGTCAACATGTCTGCGAGACTAACAGATCAGAGAATAACAGACATACACAAACTGGTCTCGCTCCTCTTCAGCAGCAACAGAATCAAAGCCAGGTTAGTTCTGAAAGTGTTTGGGATTATGGCGGCTGCCATACCTCTGCTTCCATTAGCCAGATTCCACATGAGAATCCTTCAATGGATGCTCTTCACGCAATGGTCATACCAGCAACTTCCGATGTCCCACACCATCATGATTACGCAAACATGCAGAAATCATCTTCTGTGGTGGATGTCTTCCCTCAGCTCTTATTGGGAAGACCCTTTGTCCCTTCCTCCGGTTGCTACTCTGACAACGGACGCCTCCCTGATCGGGTGGGGGCATTATCACGGCAGAACTATCCAGGGCACATGCCAACCAGTCGAATGCCACTTGCACATAAATGTTCTAGAGATTAGAGCAGTGCTTTTAGCGTTGCAAGCCCTTCAAGACTCTCTTCCCTTGGGAACGATAGCAATCCAGACGGACAATATGTCGGTAGTGTGGTATATCAACAAACAAGGCGGAACCAGGTCCTACCCCTGTGTCGAGAAGCACTCAGACTGTGGCAATGGGCGATTTCTTCTCAGCGGTTTCTGATAGCAACGCACATCCCCGGGAAGTCCAATCAGATCGCGGACAAGTTGAGCAGAGCTATCCTCATGCCTCACGAGTGGTCTCTGAAAGACTCTGTTGTGAGAGAAATTTTTCTCAAGTGGGGTCAGCCTTGCTGCGACCTTTTTGCTACTCCCCAAAACAGCAAGTGCAGAGATTATTTCACCCTATTCCCTTTACCAGGTCAGCCCAGCAGAGACGCTCTAGTCCAAGTTTGGCCCCGGGGACTTCTGTATGCATTTCCTCCCTTCCCACTAATCTCTCAACTGATACAGAAAGCTATCGCTCAGAAGGCCTCGTTGATCCTCATTGCTCATTACTGGCCTCGACAGGTTTGGTTCCCCTTTCTACATCATTTTCTGTTGGAGCGACCTTGGCATCTGGACCTAGTTCCAGATCTTTTGATCCATCAGTCGGGTCAGTTTCATCACTCCCTTCCCTCTCTGAACCTCACTGCTTGGTTCCTCCAATTCCAACCTTAGCCAGGCTTCCTCAAATATCTCACTCTGTCCGAGATATTTTGATAGCTTCCCATAAATCTTCCACTCGAAAGATTTATTTGAGTAAGTGGAAGCGTTTAGCCTATTGGGCTCAAGGAAGGGACATAGATCCTTTCACTGCTTCCATCCAAATGGTCCTTGATTTTCTAGCTGAACTCTTCCATGCAGGTTCATCCCCTTCTACTCTTAAAGTTCAATTGGCAGCTATTTCTAACTTTCATGTGGGCATTTCAGAGTCTGCCATAATGTCCCACAAGCTTTGCAAAGCCTTTTGAAGGGAGTTTTCTGCTCAGACCTCCTATAAGAAATCCTCCTCCTCCTTGGGACCTAAATTTAGTTCTTAGTTCTTTGATTCTTTCCCCTTTCGAACCTGCAGCCTCCTGTTCTTTAAAATTGCTATCATGGAAGACACTCTTTCTGGTAGCTATTACTTCAGCTAGAAGAGTTTCAGAACTTCATGCACTCAGCTGTCGACCTCCTTATCTGTTGTTCCATAAGGACAGGGTATCTTCTGAACCAACCCGTCTTTTTTACCTAAGATAGCCTCGGCGTCTAACCTAAATCAAAGCATTGACCTTCCTGTGTTTTTTCCAGAATATTCTAACAGGTCTGAACAAAAATTGCATTGGCTAGATGTTCATAGTCAGTTAAGGTACTATTTGGATAGAACCAAACAATTCAGAAAATCTGACCAGCTGTTTGTCTCTTATGCAGAAGGCAGAAAGGGACTTTCAGTTTCAAAGGTATCATTATCTAGATGGCTAACATCTCTGATTTCCCTTGTTTATGAAATTAGACACCAAAAGCTGCCTAACAAACCTAAAGCCCATTCTACCAGAGCTTTGGCTACTTCTATAGCCTTCCAAGACAGACTGCCTATTGACACCATTTGTGCAGCGGCTACTTGGGCTACTCCTCACACTTTAATTTCTCATTATAAGTTGGATTTAGCTTCTAGGCATAGAGCTAACTTTGGTTCCACTGTTCTCAAGAGTCTGTTCCGTTAGGCCACCCAGGACAAGGTGCTAGGGTCTCGGTCCCATCCAGCAAGAATGAAGGCGAGATAGACAACTTAACATATAGAAGTTATGTTCTTACCATAACGTTCCATGTTAGTTGTCTTCTCGCCTTCTTCTTGGTCCCACCCTCCTTCCCCCTGGCCTGGACAGACCTAGAGGAGTTTGATTGTGACCTCTCTTTCTACCACCTCTTTACTTTAGGTATATGCTCTGCTGTGCATATTTCCTAGATCAGGATGTAGGTCACCCTTCTCTTCACCCTTGTTTATAGAGGTGGACTTTGTTTCTAGTTATTCTGCTACTATTATAAGCTGGGCCTAGCTTACAAACAAGATCTGAGGTAACTCACGCCTAGCATTGTGGGATATAAGGGGAGCCTCGAGCCGGTGGAACCAACTCTCGAGCTTTTAGAGTGGCCGAGTCGGAGCCGAGGTCGGCTCCGAA
>NC_056740.1:396790045-396895045 GCF_019279795.1 Protopterus annectens | reverse complement strand
CAGGGAGGAGTCCTGCCTTTGTTTGTAACTAATTTCTCTTTTTTGTTCCTTGTAGTACATAATGCTGTGGTGAACTGCCTTTCCTTTCATCCTTCCGGAAACTATCTAATAACAGCATCAAATGACTCTACTCTTAAAATTCTAGACCTTTTAGAAGGACGTCTACTGTATACACTTCACGGACATCAGGTGAGCTTCTTTTCCCTTGCAAACAAGGGCTGTGTTTCCTTGCTCTCTTACTTGCTAGATGCAATTCTGTTAGCGCACATATAGCGGAACAAATCTGAAACAAAGGTGTATAAAAATTAATCCAGAAGAAATTGGCGTTTTTGGTTTCTAATACAGAAAGTTTTTTAAATGCGTACTTGTCCTGTACACTTTATTTTCTGTTGTCAAAATATTAGGGCTTTTTACTTGCTAGGAAGCCAACTCTGATCTGCAGCTGTACATTATAAAGCTTATTTGGGTGTGGTAGCTGTTGGTTATTACATGAAGGAGTAGTTCACATTTATTGTACTCCTGTAAAGCTCATCACCCCTCTTATTTTAATTAGCTTGCAGTGCTGAGGATCAAGATACTTTCACTGCAGATTTAAAGACTGTACCATCACAGAAACAATTACCTTATAAGAAAATATCACTGAATTAATTAATAAATTAATTTTCTTTACTTATTTTGGTTAAACTACTCTCTCCCTTGTCTTCACCATTAGTTTGCTGTTTTTGTTCATAGGTAGATACTGTGCAGTCAATCATCAGACCATTATCAACTTATCCTTAATAACCAACCCAACATCAAGATTTAACTTCTGCCTCATGGAGGGTTGCAGAAAATAGGCCTTGGGAGAATTTGTAAGTGAGCTTCTAGTTGCCTAGGTTAATGTTTAATGTGAGAAGGGTACTACTTAATACACAAGAGTGGCTTATTCAATATGCGAGGAATACACTGGGATAAGAACCCTTCACATTTCATGTCCCATTAATATGCTGATAGAAATGAAATATTTTCTATGTGTGTCTGAGGAACCTTTATTTCTATAAAGATATATTAGAACTAGGAGAGTGGAATTTTCATGACTTGAAAGGCCAAAGCAGATGACCAGATAGGAATCTACCAGACTGATTGGCCCAATCCTCTCTCTGTTTTCTGTTCCCTACAGTCAGTCTGGATAGACAATGGGTCTTAAGTTCTTTGAGTTTTTTGGTCAGGAACATCTAGTTATGTGACATAGTTTGAAGGAGGCATAATATTCAATAATAGTGCAGATTAGAGATTTTACAGTCAAAGTACGACAATTTTGGTACTGGATAAGATGCCTTTGGTTATGAGTTGGGCCTTGTAGAAGAATTTTCTAACTATAGTGGAGACATGATGGCCAAATGACAGGGAGCCACCTCTAGAAGTGCTTAGGTCTATAATGACAATATCATACTTAAGAAGTTTATCATCTTTGGAGCGTGATTACAAATTATGTATTTTACCAAAGTGGGCTATACTACATTTTGTGGCATTTGTTTTGAGGCTGTTGTCAACACAGCATTTGTTTATTTAGTCCACATCATCCTAGAGTTACCTTCATATCACTGGTATTCCTGGATCCTGGATTCGCTCCCGTGCTTTTCAGCACATCAGGCAATGAGCATCCTTCAGGACTTCTTGTTTCCATAGGATTGGTTTGCTAGCCTGAGGCCCAACCCTCCTCAGAGGGTGCACCACACACTTGCACGCACACACACACACACACACACACACACACACACACACACACACACACACACACACACACACACACACACACACACACACACCTAGGGCCAATTTAGCATGTCCAGTCCACCTACTGCATGTCTTTGAATTGTGGGAGGAAATTGGAGCACCAGGAGGAAACCCACAAGAGTGCAGGAAGGACATAGACTCCACACAGAAGGCACCCCAGCCGAGAATCGAACCAGAGAACCTCTTGCTGTGAGGCGACAGCTCTAACTGCTACACCACTGTGACATCCATCACTGGTGTTGGAACAACAATTTTGAGTTTACAGTCGTCAGCGAAATATGGTCATACCTTAAGGATCACTCCTAATTCCCTAGATTTTCTATCAGCTCATTAATGATCTTCCCTGGGAACTAAACAACCTGGATATCATTCCGTATGCTGACTAACCAACCTGGATATCATTCCGTATGCTGCCTAACCAACCTGGATATCATTCCGTATGCTGACTAACCAACCTGGATATCATTCTGTATGCTGACTAACCAACCTGGATATCATTCCGTATGCTGCCTAACCAACCTGGATATCATTCTGTATGCTGACTAACCAACCTGGATATCATTCTGTATGCTGACTAACCAACCTGGATATCATTCCATATGCTGTCTAACCAACCTGGATATCATTCCATGTGTTATAATCAACCTGGATATCATTCCATGTGCTGTCTAACCAACCTGCATATCATTCCATATGCTGACTTACCAACCTGGATATCATTCTGTATGCTGATGACATTGTCATCAGAAGAGCATTACCACCACAGAATGAAACTGCTAACTTACTGCAAAGCAGCTTTAAAGTTACTCTGAAACCTGATGATTAATAATAAGCAAACATTAAAAACGTCAAAATCCATAGTAATGCTATTTGGCAGTAATAGAAGGCTGGCCACAAAAATAAATCACTGACAAAAATCTACGTATGTGACTCAACAACAATACCTGGGCTTAATACTGGGTCAATCACTAACCTTCCAGATGCATGTTGAGGGCCAATCCAAAATGTTCTTACTCAGCTTAAGGTAGGGTGTAACAGTTGCCATATCTTAACTGAAGGTCAGACAAACTGTTGCGGTAAATGTGCTTGCTGTTTGCCCAGCACAGAATAGTTCTTTTTCTTTCTGCTTTTCCCGGTTAGGGGTCGCCACAGCGGATCACCTGTCCACTCAGGATTGGCAGTGAAGGTTTTACAGTGTCGAGTTGCCAGCCCATCGCCCGACCTTCCAAGGAAGGCGCACACACGCACGCAGTCACACCTAGGGCCAATTTAGAATATCCAATCCACCTACAGCATGTCTTTGGGATGTGGGAGGACACCAGAGCACCCAGAGGAAACCCACGTGACCACAGGGAGGACATGCAGACTCCACACAGAAAGCATCCCAGCCGAGGACCGAACCGGAGAACCTCTTGCTGTGAGGCAGCAATGCTTATCGCTGCACCACTGTGGCTGCCCGCCTAGCACAGAATGCTAGCTCTCACTAATAGCCCTACAGTACCCTGTGGTCATGCATATCCTTCAAAAGTCTTTGACTCAAATGTTAATATATTTCTGTACAGGACGTGTATAAACCACTGTTTTTACAGTGAACAAATGCACCTACATCCCTTCAGTCCATCCTAACTGACCAAGACTACACTGTAATAACTAAAGCTGGAGATCTGGGGGCTACAATGCACCCAGATCCCATGAGATTATAGGTTTTTTTGGGGTGCATTTTAAACTTTTTTCCACAACCTTTTGATACAACAATGACCTGAACCAAAGCACAGGAGTATGGAAAAGAAATTCAATCCTCCATTTTTATTTCAAGGAATAATAAGATGTATTGAAATCTTAATGCCCAAAGTTAATAAAACACCAGTTCTAATAAACTGATAAGACAAATGCTTGTGAGGATACATACGTCGTATCTTGGTGTAGTACCTGACCTCTTGCTCCCCACCTCAAAATAGATGGTCACTTTGTGTATCCCCCTTTGGTGTTAAATTGGGATTAAAATTAGGGCACAAATGCCTACAGTCATATTGCAAGCTGCTATTGATGTCATATTTATATAAAGCATGCCTTCTAACCCTCTAATCCCCAAAGATAGCCACCTGCTTTATACCCTTCTAAAGATGAATAATAAAATGGTCAGACGGCAAGCAAAAGCAAGCACTGTAGAACCAAAATAATGGTAACAAAATAAATCAGTGCTGCTACCACAGCTCTCTTCTTAAACTTTAATACATGATAAACACAAAAATGTGTAAATGAGAAACGCTTTATGTTAATATAATGCTTCCTCAGATCTTAATATTAAATTAGTATTAATATTAAAACCACAGAGAAAAAACATATATATGCATATTATCCAATCACATCAACTTCATTAATGAGATAGACCAATAAAATCATCATTTCAATCTATGCTCACTTAGAGCTGGTTTTAAAGGTATGCACCCATTTAAACCTGGATATTTGTCCACTTGTAATCTCAAAATCCAATCAAGTTCCAGTCTTTCAGTTTGATTTACAGTATCTCCACCCGTGCTATCTTCATGGACACGTTGTAGAACCCTAAAGGAGAGGGAGTGTCCCTTATGATCCAATATATGTTTTGCAAGTGCATTCTTAGGATTTAAGGTTTTAATGTCATATAAATACCTAATAATTCTATCTCTAAGCATCTTATTGGTTCTCCCAACGTAGAAACATTTACAAAAATCACAGGTTGCCAACTAAATCACATGTTTAGTTCTGCAGTTAGCATAAACTTTTAGTATAAATGTAAAAGTATAGTTAGGGTGTATAAGCTGCTGTTCTTTACTTATAGTAGGCCTCGCTCAATAGGAATGACAGGCATACGTTCCAGCCTGTCTGGTTTGTTTCTGTAGTTTCACCACAAAGTTGTCTCTTCAGGTGCAAACAATTCCTAAACATAAATGAGGGTTTTTCACCAATGACGTTAAGTATTTTCTCATCGGAGGTCAGAATTCTCCATTTTTTTTTTATTCTATCACAAACCAGATTCACATTGCTGGTATATTTTGAAGGAATCTGACCCTGGGCTGTTTTGTATGAGGTGATACCCTAAAAAAGTTCACTGTCTTGCTTATCATCTTTAGATGAATAAAATGGATTAGCTGTTGTGTTTCTCTTAACACTTCTGTCTTTGTTCTTTCAATCCCATGGCTGTCGTAACACCCCTGACCAAGTTCATGACTTATTGTCTCCACTGTCTTTTCAAAATCAGTATCCCGAGTACATAATCTGGATGCTGCCATTAACTGATTCTTTGTAACAATGGATTAAATGTGCTTAGGATGCATGCTGTCTCTACTTAAAATGCTGTTCCTCCAGCACTCTTTACAAAACTAGGACATTTTAACATACCCTTGTATATCCACCATGAGACAAACATCCAAGAAGTCTATAGTATCCCAGAATTTGTTCATAGTGAACCCCAAGAATGTAGTGGTGGTTTTCAAATATTCAGTAAAACAATTCAGGTCTTGTTCTGTGCCTTTCCATATCATAAAAATATTGTCACAAAACGATAACATTGTAAACATTCACGATATGGATTAGCAGTTATTACATATTTTTCTTCCCCAGTCATACATAACGAGATTGGCATAGGAATTTGCATAGGGGGTGCCAATGACTACCACCCCCCCCCCCAATTTCTGCAAGTATATTTTATGGTAAAAGAAGACAATATTGATGTGAAGTTGTTCAAATCTCGTCGTTTGTTCTTACACGTGGGTTTGGAGCCGATCCATCGGCTCCGAGTCGGCCACTTTCCAAGCTCAAGATCTTTGAGTAGCTCGAGGCATAGTCCCTATCCCATGATGCTCTCTGACTAACCTCGGATCTAGTTTGCCGCTGCAATGGATCGCACAATCTTCAGAGAAGCTCTGGCCAGTAAACCTTTTTTTCTTGTCTTTGGACAAAATTTTCTGCATAGTTAGAGTAATTATATATATATATATATATATATATATATATATATATATATATAAAACTATTATTATTTTTTGGGGCATATAGCCTATCTCGTGTTTATATATTTCTTAGAACTTGGAGCGGTTGCTCTTGGGCCTTTGGCCATTTCTTTAGTTTAATATTGTGTGCTACCTTTGCGTCTTAGTTGGTGTTTCCCTATCCCTTTACACTTAGTGTGTTTTTTTATATAGATATTTAGATTCCTATAGATAGATGTTGTTCTGTGGATTGCCTTTAGTACGGCATACTTGTTCTTACTGTACCTTTAGTGTTTCTCTTTATCAGGGAAGTGATAATAGGGGTTTCTTGCTGTTATGTCTGATCAGAAACAGAAATCAGGTTTTAAGAGGTGTAACTGTGGGCAAAAATGTCCATTACGGATAACCATGTTTCTTGTGTGCATTACTTGTGGCCAGTACATTTACAAGAGGATTGCTCTATTTGCCACTCCTTCAGCGACAAGGTCATATTAGGCATAAGGAAGTTGGTTGATAGAGGGCTGTTGAAGCCAGACTTTCAGGAAGCATTGGACAAGACTGACCAGACCTCCAAGTCTTCAAAGGGGTCGAAGTCTTCAAAGGTGTCCTCGGAACCCAGGTCCTCGGTTCCGAGCACCTCTGTGAAGGCGCGGTCGCCAGCTCCTCAGTCTTCGGAGCCATTCACCGAGCTGATATCTCAGAGCCAAACCCCAGTGCTGGAGCCGGTGTCAGAGGTTTTAAAGTCTCCGATCCTTAGGCCGGTGGCTTCTTCGGCTCCTTCGACCTGTTCTTCGAGAACCCTTTCAGACATCAATGTGGACCGTGTGGTGCAGAGGCTCTTAGAAAGCCCGGCATTGGCCCAATTACTCTCGGCTTTGTCCCAACTGACTTTGAAGCCTGCGACCGTTCCATTGAGTGTTACTACTCCTCCTCCGAGGCTAGCCGAGCCTTTGGAGCCGGAAGGAGAAGATCTGATGGTTGTGGAACCCTCTGAGTCGAAGCCTGTCCTAGTGCCTTCGGCCCCGTCGACCTTGATTTCTTCGGTTCCGTTTGAAGAATCTCAGAGCCGACACTCCCTCATCGGTTCCGGGGGGGGGGGGGGGGGAGTCAAACCGATGCATCGGTTCTGACTCTTCCTCTCGGGGCTTCGGCACAGATGAGCTCGGCTCCGTCCTCTGGTTCGGAGCCCATGGCCTTGGCACCTGGAAGGTTACCGTCTTCCTCGGAACAGGCAGATTCCTTGGGTCGAGACACCGGTGCCTTGGATGCCATGAGGAGGGTTATGTCTGCTAAGACTCTCACATCCTCGGATCTTTCCTCTTCATCTCCTAAAGGGCCATGTTCTGCCTCTACATCGCAGGTTCCTACCAAGCTTCAAGACCCAGAACCTCAGTTAACCCCATTGGGTGACCCCTGCTCTACTGAGACTTCACCAGATGCCCCCACTGATGAGGTTCCCAGAAAGAGATTGTGCAAGAGGAGGCATTTGGATTCCCCTCAGGAATCCTTGACATCAGACACCGACTTAGAGGAATCAGAAGGTTCCCCACGGTCCCCCTCGGAGGATGTCTCCTTTGCAGACATCCTGGAAAATACTAAAGCAGAGGGGTGATTGGCAGTCTGTTACCCCTACTGAGGATGAGTCTGTGCTCCTGAAGGCCTTTGGGTCTCAACCTTCCACCTCCTGGGTTACTCCGCCCTTTGACGAACTAACGGATTTTGTCGCTCAAAGGGAGTGGGAGTCTCCTGATTCCATGAAACCGGTCCCTCGGAGGCCTAACAAATTTATCACCTCCCCCTAGACAGGACTTTTCTCACGAAGGGGGTTCCCATTGACGCCATGGTGGTGGCAGCGGCCACCGAGAAAGAGATGTCAGAAACCTCTTCTTCTGTCCATCCTCCTAATAGAGACTCTAGGATGATGGACAGATATGGGAAATGCATCTTTAGTTCTGCGACATTTGCCATGAGATCACTTAACTATTTAACCCATTTCACCAGTCTTCAACGAGATCTCCTCAAAGAGCTTGGAGATACTCTAAAGGGCAACACAGGTGATGCTGTCTCTGAGAAGTTGACGGCACAGCTTAACACCCTTAATTCTATTGAGAACTCATCAATGCAGATCATTTCTTATGCAGCCGATGGGTTGAGCCGACCAGCAGGTTCAGCGGTAGCTCTGCAGAGACAATTCTGGATGCGCTTATGCTCCTTTGCAGAAGCCTTCAAGTCTTCCTTTGTCAACACCCCATTTAATGGCTCTTCCCTGTTTGGTCCCAAAGTCAAGGAGACTCTCACTAGGTGTGAGCAGGAGGGAACAACTCTATCTGCTGTAGGAGTCCGTTTTTCCACCCGTACTAGACCATACCCCAAAGGGCAGAGAGGTGGAAAAATGTGGTACCAGAAATCCCAAGGAGCTTTCCAAAACATACGTTGTGAACCCTCCTCCAGGGGCAGAGGAGGGGGTACTAACAGAAGACGCCGCCTGAGCAGCAGAGGGGGTCCGCAGAACCAGGATGACAGGGAGCAGTTCCTTGGCAAGCCCTATCAGCGCTCCTGAAAGGAGGCCCGACTGTCTGGCTCTGGACGCAGTCTGGGGTCGCTTGGCTTTGTACCCAGATGCCTGGCTAGGAATTACAACAGATTCTTAGGTACAAAGCATAGGTAACCGAGGTTACATCATTCCATTTTCAGAATCCCCTTCTAATAGAACAAGAATCCCAGACGTTCCACCCAGTCTGCGGCATCAAGCAGCCATAGAAATCCACAAGCTGCTAGAAAAAAAAAAAGAGTCATTCAGCTAGTCCCGGTGGACCAGACAGGATCCGGAACTTTCTCCAGGTTCTTTTTAGTTCCAAAGAAAACAGAGGACTGGAGGCCCATTTTAGACCTCAGCAGACTCAACACCTTTGTCAAGAAGGAAAAGTTCTGGATGGTCACGCTTCAATCGATACTACCATTTCTAGGAACAGGCGATTGGATGTGCTCTATAGATCTCATGGATGCGTACTACCACATCAAAATGGCCAGACCATCCAGAGATCATTTGCGTTTCCAGCTGGGGGCCAGTCACTAACAATTCCGAGCATTGCCCTTTGGTCTCACCACAGCCCCCAGAGTGTTCACCAAATGCATGGCAGTGGTTACGGCTCACCTGAGGCATCTAGGAATTCCGGGTGTTTCCGTATCTGGATGACTGGATCCTAACTGCCACCACCAGGCATCAATTGATTCTCTCCAGAGATTACACAATCAATCTGTGCTCTCAGTTAGGCATAACCATAAATTTTGAAAAATCTGCTTTATTACCGCCGCAGCATACTTCCTTTATAGGAGCAGGTGTAGACACCACCACTGCCTTGGTCAGGTTGCCTCAAGCAAGAGTAATCTCTCTCCGAAATCAGGTGTCCCACTTACTAATGGAAAAAGAGTACCGGCCTCCCAGGTTCTAAAGCTATTAGGTACTATGGCAGCTACGCTCATAGCGGTTCCTCTGGGACAGATGCACATGAGAATACTCCAGTAGTTACTTTTCACCCAGTGGTCTTATCTACAGCTTCCAATGTCATTCAAGATTCTGCTGACAAATGCTTGCAAAAGGACCTTCTTTGGTGGTTGAACAGCCACCAGGTAACTGTAGGTCGTCCATTTGTACTTCCCTCTCCCTCAACCACGGTGACCACGGACGCTTCTGTGATGGGGGGGGGGGCTGTTTCAGGGAAGAACTGTCCAAGGTACTTGGTCAGAGATGGAATCCCATTTGCACATCAATGTCCTAGAGTTGAGAGCGGTGTTTCTAGCGTTGCAGCACTTTCATGACTCTCTGCCTCGGGAGACGATTGCAATCCAGACGGACAACATGTCGGTGGTCTAGTATATCAATAAACAGGGGGGAACCAAGTCCTACCCTTTATGCCGAGAGGCCCTGAGAATGTGGCAGTGGGCTGTATCCACTGGGCGCTTTCTGATAGCAACGCACATACCGGGGACATCCAACATGATAGCGGACAAACTGAGCCAGAGACATTCTGTTGCCCCACGAGTGGTCCCTCAAAGAACAAGTTGCGGAAATGATATTCCACAGATGGGGCCAGCCTTGCTGCGACCTTTTTGCATCCCCGATGAGTGCCAAATGCAGAAGCTACTTTGCCCTGTATCCTCCACCTGGAGACAGCCCAAGGGATTCGCTCGTACACGATTGACCCTCGGGTCTCCTTTATGCCTTTCCACCAACCCCTCTGATCCCCAGATTTTTACAGAAAGCCAAAAGCTTGGGAAGGACTGTTATTCTGATAGCCCTGTTTTGGCCTCGGCAGATATGGTTCCCCTTCCTTCAGCAGTATCAAGTGGAAGAACCTTGGGTTCTGGACCCAGTGCCAGACATTCTGGCTCACTCATCTGGAGTTCTTCAACCCTCTCTTCACTCCCTCAAACTGACAGCTTGACTGCTCCACTTCCCAACCTAGCCAGGTCATATAATTTGTCTTCCACGGTGCAACATATTCTAGTTTCTTCTCATAAAGTCTCCACCAGGAAACTGTACAACAGTAAATGGAAGCGGTTTATTTATTGGGCTTCTCAGCATGATATTGATCCCTATATCGCTCCTATTGGTAGTGTTCTGGAGTTCTTGACTACGCTTTTTCACGAAGGTGCGGCAGCTGCCACTATAAGAGTTCAATTGGCTGCAATATCCAACTTTCATTTAGGATACGAAGGCTCTAATATTATGTCTCACAGATTATGTAAAGCCTTTTTGAAAGGGACTCATCACCTTAGGCCACCTATTAGACATCCAGTTACTCCCTGCAATCTAAATTTAGTACTTTCTCAACTCATGCTTCCCCCTTTTGAGCCTGCATCGTCTTGTCTTCTGAAGTTTCTTTCTTGGAAGGCAATTTTCTTGGTGGCTATTACCTTGGTGCATAGAGTTTCTGAATTACAAGCTCTTTCTATCAGACCTCCGTATCTGGTCTTTCACCCCGACAGAGTGTCTCTCAGGACAAATCCTACCTTTCTTCCTAAAGTCTGCTTCGAGGCTAATTTGAACCAGTCTATTGAGCTTCCCACATTTTTCAGACACCATTCTAATAAATTGGACTACATGTTACATAAGCTTGATGTTCACAGACAATTGACGTTTTATTTGGACAGAACAAAGGAATTTAGGAAATTGGATAAGCTCTTTGTTTCCCATGAGGACAATAAGAAGGGTTTTCCTGTATCTAAAGTTACATTGTCTGAATGGTTGTCTGATTGTATAAAATTTATATATTCTTCAGCCAACCAACCCTTAGAACGTGACGTGAAAGCTCATTCTACCAGGGCTGTCTCTACATCTCTGGCTCATGCAGCCCATTTGCCTTTGAACACCATTTGTGCAGCTGCTACTTGGTCCAAAATTCATACGTTTATCACTCACTACAAAATGGACAGAGCATCCAGGGACAGGGCTTCCTTTGGTTCCACTGTTCTCAGGAATGTACTCTCTTGAGCCACCCTGAATTAGGGTGCTTGGGATGCTACCCACATGTAAGAACAAACGGCGAGATTGAACAACTTCACATAAAGAAGTTATGTTCTTACCATAACATTGCATGTGAGTTGTTCATCTCGCCTTTGTTCTTATACTCCCTCCCACCTTCCCCCTCCGGGTTCTTGAAAAACGGGTTTGACTGGTGGTCTGGTTGGTCTGACTAGTGTCCTTCACTCCAGCAAGAGTATCTCTTAGCTAATTGTAAATATGTGTATACATATGTATATATCTTGCATATTGGTATGTTTAGTTGTATTCTTTCTTGCTGGGTACAGCAAACTAGATCTGATGTTAGTCAGAGAGCATCATGGGATAGGGACTGTGCCTCCAGCTACTCAAATATCTTGAGCTTGGAAAGCGTCCGACTCTGAGCCGATGGATCGGCTCCAAACCCACGTGTAAGAACAAAGGCGAGATGAACAACTCACATGGAACGTTATGGTAAGAACATAACTTCTTTTTTTCTAAAATAAGTTCCAGCAGGGATGAAATAACCATAATAATATCATTGGAAAAGGTGGTTCTGTTTCTCAAAACATTACTTGCAACTTCTATGCCATGGTCATTGAGAATAGCTGTAAACAAATGTGACCATCAAACAGTAATGTTAATTTCAGCTGACGTCATAAAGTCGTATACTACATTCTTGGGGTTCACTGTAACGTACCATAACAATAGATATTCAAATAATCACTGCTGCAGTAGCCACGTTCTCCCTTTGTTTTTGTATGTTTTTGTTGTCAGGGTTAGGATCTGCATTTTTACTTTCCTCGCATTGACTTTTTAAGGGCTTTACCCGCTTTCTGTCTCTCTCAGTTGGCATGAAAGATCTGAAGAGCTTGGCTGCAAAAACCACTCTTTCTTGAAAGTACATGGCAAAGAAAAACTGCCCGATGAAGCAGTGAAGGTCACAGCCATGCAAGACCTATTCTGTTAATGAAACAATGTGAAGAAATCTGTGAAAGTGCATTCATGCCTCACTTTTTTCACAGGGATACACTATGCAGTAACGAAGCACTTTGTGATTCATTGATTGACTTATATGAAGGGTATCTGTACATCTGGTTGTCTGCAGCTCAGTCAAGTGAGTCATGATTGAATTCTATATATGAGTTCTTTTGTCTGATAGGGAGTGAATAAATTGAGGCTCTCCACTACTAACTTCCGTCTGAAAAGGGGTTTGTGTGTGTTTGTGTGTGTGAGAGTGTGTGTGTGTGTGTGTATATGAGATATATGTGTGTGTGTGTGTATATATATGTATATATATATATATATATATCGGTCTACTTCATATGATCAAAAGACCATTTGACCTAAACCCATTTGATCGAAAGTTCATATGATCGAAAACCAGTATTTAAGGCAAATATCAGGGATTTATCCCCCTCACCAATGTCGTTGACCCTGGAGTTGGTATATATAGTTGGGGGGGCGCAGCCCCCCACATTGGGGGTGTGTGGGGTGAATCCCCCCACCCTGTTTCCTTTAAAAGAAGAAAATAAAGCAAAAAGTACAGATTTTAAACGAAAATAGGTAGGGGGCTTCGCACCCCACACCCCCCAATGTGGCCCCCCACACTCCCATAACTATATAAACCAACTCCAGGGTCGCACGACATTGGGGAGGGGGACAAATCCCTGTTATTTGCCTTGAATATTGGTTTTCGATCATATGAACTTTCGATCAAATAGGTTTAGGTCAAATGGTCTTTCGATCATATATAGTCCCATATATATATATATATATATATATATATATATAGATATACAGATATATATAGATATATAGATATATAGATATATATATATGTATATATATATATATATATAGATATATATAATATATATATATAGATATATATAATATATATATATATATATATATATATATATATATATAGATATAGATATATATAGATATAGATATATCTATATATACATACATCTATATATACATTTATCTATATATATCTATATATGTATGTAGAGATATAGATATATACGTATATGTATGTATATATATATATATATATATATATAATATGGGTCTGTGTTTCTTCAAATTTCATAGTCTTGAACAAGAAACATCAAGCCCCATTAAAGCAAAAGTGCAGTACATCGAAAGTGCCCTTTTGCAAAAGCCATTTCTCCGAACTGAAAATAAAACAAAAAAAATACTTTAAACAGTATTTTGCAGGGGGGCAAACCCTCTTTCACGCCCCCACACCCCCCTACTTAAATATGCTAACTCCGAGATTGCACTACAGTGGGGAAAAGGATACATTTCCTTATCCCCACTGTAATGTACTTCAGAGACTGACTTTTGCAAATTGCACTTTCGACTTAGTGCACTTTTGTTTAAATGGGCTCGATGTTGTCGAGGGAGTGTGTTTTCGACAATCAGTAGTAGACCCATACATAAATAGAGTTTACCATCAAAATGTCGAAACGCATTTGTGCAAGTGTTCGGAATGTGTGAATGTGTTTCAACATTTTGATGGTAAACATATATATATATATATATATATATATATATATATATATATATATATATATATATATAAGCATAACCTGCCATCAGAACAACAATTTGCTACTCCTGCAGTGATCAACACCTAATTGTTGAATACCAAAACTTCGATCCACAAAGGATAGAAAAAAAAGATGCACACACATACACAATGTTTTTTGCAAGACGGGCAAGCCCCCAGTACTCCTTATGTGAGGGACTATGCCCCCCACACCCCCTTCTAATTATGTATGTATTAACTCTGAGATTGTACCACAGTGGGGAAAGGGCATATTCCCTGATGCCCACTGTACTACGATCTTACACAAAGAAAGACAATGTTTTTTGATAAGCTGGTATTTGATCAGCTGAACTGAGTTTGTCAGATGTTGTATTTGTGTATGCATATATGTATGTATCTTGGAAGGGTGTATATACACAGAAGCATGCTGTTACCCCACATTTGATGCTGTTGCTCCTTAAGGCATTAGGAAGATATGGCTGAATCTTTGGGCAGGCGGGATTACATAAAGGCTGCCTTGAGGAATCACCATTTGCTGGTTGCTTCCTGTCTTCCTTTATAAGTCAGTATAGGGAGCTAATAGTGTGCACCCTCCACCTTGAATACATCATTTAGATATGAGGCCAAGAAGCATGATAGCTTCTGAATTCTGTTGCAATGAGAACATTTACAAAACGTAATACAATGAAATAAATTACTATTTTGGGGGGGGTTGCAATGTGAACATTTACAAAACGTTATACAATGAAATAAATTACTATTTTGGGGGGGTTGCAATGTGAACATTTACAAAACATAATGCAATGAAATAAATTACTATTTTGGGGGGGCAGTCCTTCTCCGCCTATGTGTAAGAATAACTTTTTTTGGGGGCGCAAGCCTTTTATACCCTCTGGTCCCCCTGTGTGTGAGACTGCACCTCCCTCAATAATAAATTCACAGCTACACAGCTGTAAAGACAAGAGAAAAGACCAGATACAAATTTTACACTGCCGATGTGCAAATAAAAGCAAGTTTAAACTAACAGGTTGAAGGCATGTCCACTAGGAACTTGACTAGTGTGTAGTCCAGGCTTTGACTTACAGTTGGGTGGCAGTCTCATAGTATAGAAGGGCAGCTACCATATTGCAGTTAGTAAGTGTATTTGTACTTATTTCAAGGAAAAGCAAAAAAGGGCAATGTGCTTGCCTTGTTTTCATGGATAGGCATAGAAATCCTTTTTGCCTGATTTTCTCGTAATGTAATTCATAATGTCACTGCGCTTCTCTACCCTTCCCCCATTCCCACCCACCCCATCTTTCCTCGCACTTATACTATTTATGCCACACCTCTTCCTCCCCTCTGACCAGTTGGCTCTGTCCACCAATCCCTTTCTGCTGCTTCCACTCCCACCTTACTTCTCCTCACTCCCAGTCCCACTAATTAACCCTCTCACTCCCTGTATATTCCTATCTTACCTTTATCTCCTATGCACTCCTTATATATACATAGCCCCTTAATCCATGGTATCTTTTACTACAGCATACCCAAAATGTTTAAAGTCTCACTCTTATTCCCCTCGCACTACCAATCTTTCATCATGATGCTTGCTCGTCTCTCCACCATCCTCCTCTTCCTCCTTTCACTATCATCCACTTACTATTTTGAGCTCCACTATCCAGCACTATCTCCTACTCTCTCTTATAATCACAATACTAGCAACATCCTTCACTCACACCTAATTTCTCCATCCATATTCCATTTCTCACCTTCACACCTTTTGAAGATTAACACATTTTCAAACACCCCTCTCTCCCCCACTCTGAGGTTAAGAAAGTCTGCTTCCATGAACATCCTGATATATAATTACACTCTTGGACACACTCCTGGATGAAGACATCCATCCCAATCCAGGTACACCAGCCTCTACCACTTTCAAATACTCACCTTAATATCTCACCTCTACATCTCTCACCCCCAACCCCAGTCCTTTTCAGTCTTCTCTTTGAATATACAAAGCCTAGTAAATAAAATCACAGAACTACACTCCTGGGTTGCTAACTTCCCCCCATATCTTAACCCTGTCTGAAACCTTGTTAAAACCACATATCTCAGACACTGAAATCCTAGAACCAGATTATAATATCTTTTGATGTGATGGAATGAAAAAAAGGGATGGAGGTGTTGCCATAGTCTACTCTGATCAACTTTATCTGTCCCCTCTCTCCATTTTTTTACCTAGCTTTGAGCCTGCTGCAATTCCTTTCGTAAACTCTCATTTAATCTCACACAAAAAAATTTGCCATAGCCTCTATCTATATACCTCCTGGGAATAATATTCCTATTCTTAAGCATTCTCTCATGGTTTACTCAATATGTACCCTATGAAGTATGAAACCATTATCCTTGGTGACATAAACATAGACTGGAATACAATTTCATCTATAGCTCCTACTTTTAGTCTTGATCTACACAGATTCCACCAACTAATGTCCTCTCCTACTTGGACTAACAAAACCTTTATATCTGGGCCAACCATAGACTGGATCTTCACCTCAGATCCTGACCTCTGTCACAACCCTTGAACACTCCCTAACTCTTTAAGCGACCATTCCCCTACCTATATACAGAGATTCTCCCAGCATCTACCTAAAGACCACCTCTGTAGAGAATGCTGCAAACATAAACAGTTCAATCCATATACTTTTTACTCTAAACTGTCTGGCAGAAACTAGTCCTTCCTACATCACCTCCCTGTAAAGGAGACTGTAGTATTTTTCAGTAAGATATTTCTAGACATACTTAATTCTCTGGCACCTATCAGAAAAATTAGAAGAAAATCTAACTGTGCCCCTTGGCTCACAAAACATACCCAATCAATTATGCATAAAATAGATGGTGTCTGGAAAACCTGGGTCAAAAACAAGTCCCTTCCTTTACTTCAAAGTTACAAAAAGCTCAGAAACCTCTCTAAGAAGTTAGCCAACAATGATAATAAAAAATTTCTACTCCAAACAATACACCCCACAAAAAAAAATTTAAAAAACTTCTGGACGACCATTAATAACCTTCTTTATCTTGGAAACCCCTCAACTCCCAACCCCTTCCCACATAGAACGGCTACTGAAACAGCCACTTTCCTAAACAACTATTTCATAGAAACAATCCAAAAACGTACTAAAAATAGCAATGCTTCCTTTACTTCTCCCTCATCTCCCATTGAAGCACCTTCTAATACTTTCTCATTCAAACCATTTCTCACTACCATCATCAAATCTCTCCTAACCAAATTCAAACCTTGCTCCCCCTCCACTGATAAATTACATTCCTACTTTCTTAAAACTGCCACAGATTCCATTGCCTACCCTGTCTCTATACTCATAAATTGATCCATTACTGAAGCCTGTGTCCCTCATATAGGGAAATCCTTCTTCACAATCCCTCTACACAAGGACAGAAACTCTACAAGACCCTTCAGACTGTAAGCCCATAGCTATTAGTGTGTTCACACCCACTGAAACACCTGCTTAAGAATAACCTGCTTACTTCCACACCATTCAGGCCACAGCATAGCACATCCACTGCACTACTTTCCTTCACCCAAACAGTAGCTGAGGCCCGAGACAATAACATGCTTGCCTCTTGTCTTTTCCTTGATCTCTCTAAGGCCTTTGACATTGTTTCCCACTCTAAACTTCTTAGTAAACTCTCTGACCTCCACCTCTCTCTACCTCCTCTGTAAATTGGTTCTCCAGTTACCTCTCCAATAGGCAACAATCTATTCGCTGGCAAACTGTCTTCTCCCCCTTCCTTCCAGTCAAAACTGGGTCCCACAAGGCT
This sequence comes from Protopterus annectens, assembly GCF_019279795.1. Taxonomy (NCBI): domain Eukaryota; kingdom Metazoa; phylum Chordata; order Ceratodontiformes; family Protopteridae; genus Protopterus; species Protopterus annectens. The sequence goes on along the minus strand of NC_056740.1, from coordinate 396,877,413 downwards.
CTATCTTGGGCCCCCTCCTGTTTAATATTTTCACTAATAAACTACACTCAGCTTGTAACCTCTCAACACTAATACAATATGCAGATGACTTCACACTTATCACCATTGCCCATAGCATTTCTGATCTCTTAGCACTCACTCAGGACACCTTCTCCTCTGTTGAAACTTGGCTTTCTGACAATCAACTTGTACTAAATTCCAAAAAGACAAAATTACTTTTCTTCCTTCCTAGAACACTGGCTCAGCACAAATCCTCCTTTATCATCACCTCCCTTAACAATACCATCATAAAACCCAAACCCCATACCAAACTACTTGGCACCATAATTGATGATGAACTACAATTCGACATACACATCCAACATTGTATATAAAAAAAAACATACTTGGTCTTCTTTATTGAAATCAGAAATTCCTTACACCTTCCTCCAAGCTCTCTCTGGCTCAGTCACTCTTATTACCTTGCCTTCTGTATGCAGCCCCTATCCTCACAAATATTCAGCCTTCAGTTCTATCCACAACAGACATACAATAAAATTGCTAGATTTGCCTCAGATCTCCCGTACAATTCCCATCACTGTCTTTCCCTTAAGACACTTCAGTGGCATGAATTGTCCAACCAACTATGTCTTCCTCAAGTACATATTATACTCAATCTTGAACAATTCCCTCTTCCTGCCTCTCCCTCTCCAACCTAGTATCTTACTACTCCCCCTTCCGATACCTTTGCACAACAGACAAACGCCTCCTCGATATCTACAAACCTAAAAAGAATATTGGAAAGACACTTTATAAGTACTCAGTAGCTCATGCCTGGAACACAATCCCCCTGAATGTAAGAAATATTTCCAATAAATCCCTGTTTAAACAAGAACTAAAACACTGTCATCTAAAGACTTGGTCCTGCCCTTGTCACCCCCCCACATGACAACTAACCTTCTTACTCATCCTGTATTTCTTTCTTGATTTACTATCTCTTGTTTGGTTCCTGATCCCTTTTGTCATGTAATCTCATTTTTCCCTGCTGTTTTAATGGCAGAAAAGACTTTCTAATGCTATGTCCACTTATGATTTAATACTGAAAATTACTCACATAATGCATGCTATTATCATGGTTCTTATATTGTATTACAGAATGCTGTGCTATGAATTCACATCTTGTATATTTATGGTCTGTGCTTCTACATTGAATACCATGTTTTTTGTTTTTATCTTTTGTATACTTTTTATCTTCTGTTGATCTTAAATTGTCTGGAGCTTTTCTTCTCTGGTCTCCACTGAAAATGGGCCCTTGGCTCAGTTGGACTAACCCAGTTAACAAATGGCAAATAAATAAGTAATCAGCTATCTTCAGAGATGTTTTTAGTGGCCTAATGTTGAGATTTCATCTTGTAGTACCCACAGTTTTGAAGTGTTCTCATAACCTGTAACTTTGCTTTGCATTGACGCACATGAGATCACTGTAGCTTCAATGCTTCTTGTTTTCCATTGGCACATATCATGACATCACTGTAGCTTTAATATTTGTTGTTTTCCATTAACACATATTATGACATCACTGTAGCTTTAATACTCCTTGTTTTCCATCAACACATATCATGACATCACTGTAGCTTTAATACTCCTTGTTTTCCATTGGCACATATCATGACATCACTGTAGCTTTAATGCTCCTTGTTTTCCATTGACATATCATGACATCACTGTAGCTTTAATACTCCTTGTTTTCCATTGGCGCATATCATGACATCACTGCAGCTTTAATACTCCTTGTTTTCTATTGGCACATATCATGACATCACTCACAATGTTTGAAGACCGGTGTGCCCTACACTTCTCAGCTCTTTTCTTTCATTCACATAGTTCAGATCTCAAGTCATAATAATGCATCACTAGAAAGGTTGTGTGTTTGATACATGGAAAGGAAATATGTTTAAAGTGCTGGTTGCTGCATCATCATCTAGACCCAGTTAGTGAGACATATGACATCAAACATTTCCACAATTCTGAGTACTTCACCTCAGGCAGTTGCAGAAGAAGGTGTTAGAGGCCCATATCACCACATGGAGTTTGCCATCTGTAGGAAGTAGCTCATACTTGCAGAGTTTGGTAGAAGTGTCCCTCATGCGAGTCCAGGCTCTGGTCATATAGGTAATAAAAAGTAAGAGATTTGGAGGCCACGTTAATCAAACCTTCCTCCTTTGAATGCAAGATAAGAGATGTAGCAGCCAGGCATCACTCAGAAAAGTATTCAGCTGTTCACATGTTGCATGCTTCCTGTGAGCTAGTGAGGGATTGAGCTTGTATCCATGTCAGGGTGAATATTAGGATAATAAGAAGGGTATCTGCAGACATACAGATACTTCTGCTGCAAGTCGTGGGATTTAGCACCATGCTGAAGTTGAGCGTCTGAAACATCACTACATTTGTCTAGCTCATGTTGAATGAGCCCTTCAGCCCCTTCAATGATGGCTTGGTATTTGAATTAAGGCCCTGGTTGTGTCACCTTCCATGGGCCAGTTAAAGTGCACTTGCCAGAGATGAGGAAAGACCCCATATGTCACCGTGTGCCACGTCAACCTGTGAGGATGCCTGGGATGCTGCATATACTTGTTGTGTTTGGTATCTGAATCCATTCTTATGCAGCTAAGAGTATAATTTTAGGAAACGACCCCAGAATGCACCAGGAGGGGCCTGAAACCTGATATCCGGCACCTGCCTGCTGTTTGCGTGTCCCCTCATTTGTTGGATTGCTTCAGGCTGCCTTCTGTAGGAGATGGTCTCAGTGTCCCTCTACCTTCCCCTGGAAAGGGGAATCTTGGGATCCTTAGTCTTTGTTTTGGAGACTGACAAGGGTAATGGGCACTCCCTTCGCTTTGTTTTGACTTCCGAATTGCACTTTCTTTAGATAAGAGGCCTAGGATAATGAAATTCTGCATGGATCGTTTTCAGCTCTTTTCTACAAAACATGGAGTAAGTCCACCTCTTGGGTTGAATATTTTGATGATTAAATGAGTCACCTACCCAATTATTTAGTTGTTTTCTTTCTTGTTTCATCTATTATGTTATTTTCCCTTCATCTTTATTAATTTAAGTATTTATTACTCCAAGTTCCAACTGAACTGTAAATTTGGAAGAAGAAGTCATAAATCTTTGTCAAACTTGTTGTTTGAGCTGGCTTCTTTGTAACTAAGAAATGTCTGGAAAAGGGCTGTGATGGTACTCAGAATAAAACAATGTCAATCTGCCTTGCAGAATGCGGCCTTGAAGCATTTAGATTCTTATTTTTTCTTTCTATTCCTAAGAAGCCTGATGCCTTCTACAAACTCCTGGCAGCATTCAGACTAAGCCTTCCAGGGATTCAGTCCAACACAGGCCCCATAGACAACAGCAGTTGTCTACTTTCCTACCAGGTAAAGAGCCTGACACAATGGTATTCTCTTCCGCACTGTGCTTCAGGTCCCCCTGACTGAGTCCTGTATTCCACTTAGGTAGAACTTTCTGTTTTTGTGGTAAAGATGTTGCTATAAAAGATCGTTGCGATGGCTTCCTCAGTTTGTCTTTGCATAGCCTGCTGTGATTTTGACTGCACTTATGCTGCAGCTCAGACATCTGGTTAAGGAACGCATTGGTGCAGGGTGGCATGCGCCATGCTGTCATTTAAGAAGCTGAAGCATGCCACTCTGTATGCCTCCTCCTGGGGTTACGCTCTCTTTGGGAATGTTTCTAAGAACCTGTTTGAAGACCTTCCAAAGATAAAACAGGCACTGATGCCCAAAGAGGGGTCTTTTTGACACCCTCATTTTCTTCCTTTTCTTCTGGATCATTCCATTTCCCCAAGTCATCGTCATTATTGTAGTATGGGGAGGAGGTCTGTGATCAAACCTTTATGTCCTTTGCAGAAAAAAGCTGTATTTACTCCTATAAAAACAGAAACCCAAACATTATCTTTATTTTATAAAGTAATATATAGCCTGTATTTATGTGTAAGCCATGCATGATTGCAGCAAGACAATGTAGTATATTTATACATTTTTTCATTGCTAAAATGATAACCTAGTTTGTAGAATACAGTAGAGACTTTTATATTGTGTTGTTAAATGTCTCCAAACAAGCTGTGATAAACAAGCACACAGTGCCACATTAGTCACTAAAATGTTCATTTTTTTTCTTATTTCTATATATTATCTGTGTGCTGAGTTTCATCTGAGTTTATAAAATTGTTGATAAGAATAGCATGTATTCTAAATGCTGGCTACTTGTGAGTATAGTATCCTCTTGTAGGTACATTTTAAGTTTTCTCACTTTCATAAATAACTAGTACTGTGGCTGTGACACCCTCACTACTTACTTTGCCAATGAAATTCCTCAGGATGATAACTTCACAAGTTTTCCTCAGTAATCCTAACTCTTCCTCTGGGCTAATGTCAGATAGTTTCTTTTCTGAGTTTGCTTCTTGTTGGGAGACACACAGGTTCATAGGTTGGTACTAGGCTATCGGCCCAAGGGCCTATGCAAGCCTGGCTATAACAATTCCCTGGATATTTCTTCCCACAATATTTACTTCTCTGGACCCCTGTCTAGCAGGGTGACTCACATGATCCCCAGGGTGAATTTCCTATCTCCCATCCAATCATCAAGGTTCCTTTTGAAGAGGGCCAATGAGGCGCTCTGCTTGACATGTATGGGCAGTCTATTCCAGAGTATGGGGAGTCTGTGGGTCAGGAACGTATCCCTCCAGCATGTTTTATTCATTGTGATGACAAGGTTTAGACCCCTGGAGCGTGTGGCTCTGAGGGATTGGGATTTCTTTAAGTGGAGCATGTCCAACAGCTCAGGGTTTGACATGGCCTTGTATGTTAAGCAGAGATTGCCTCTGAGTAGACAATATGTTACAGAGTATAGCTGGAGTTTTTTTAGACGGTCAGTGTATGGCATCTGCTTTAGGCCTGTAATTCTTTTAATGAGGTATTTCTGTGGCCTTTCCAGCTGTTGCAGATGTCTTGTGAGGTACATACCAAACTGGGCATTATACTCTATAATGGGTCTAATGAGGGATGAGTACAGTGGGACAATGACCTCCTTTTGTCTGGATGAAAAGCCCTTAGTGATGAGGTGTGCCACATAGAAGGATTTCCTGACTGTTGTGGCGATGTGGTTATCGAAAGTGAGACCACTGTCCACCTGTGTCCCTAAGTCTCTCATCACACTTTCGATGTTTAGTGTCCTGCCACCTATGTGGTAATTCACGGCTACATGTTTTTTTTCCAAAGGGGATAACTATACATTTCTTGGCATTAAGCTTGAGCCCATGGCTCTGGCACCAGGCATCTGTTTCTGTAAGGCCCTTTTGTATAATATCTACATCATTTGGGGATTCAGTAATGGCTCCCAGTTTGCAGTCATCTGCAAACTTTGTTAGCCAGAGTCCCTTAGTGTTGGCCTGTACTTCAGAGAAGTAAATACCAAACAAGAGTGGTCCCAGGACTGAACCCTGAGGTACTCCACTTGTCACTTGTCTGGAGCTGGATTTGGAGTCTGCTACTTTTACAGTCTGAGTTCTGTCAGTAAGCCAGTTGGCAATCCATCGAGTGATGTAGGGATTTAAGCCCAGCTTAGTAGGTTTATTTATGATTCCAGAGTGGGGGATGGTGTTGAAGGCCTTGGCGAGGTCCAGATAGGTTGTGTGGACCACCTTACCCTCGTCCACAGATCTGGAGACTGATTCGAGGAAGTCAATCAGATTCAGGAGACCTTTCACAAACCCAAACTGGGTGGGGTCCAGTGTTTGAAGGTTGCCAATGTCTTTGTTTATAAGTTCCATGATAATGCGTTCCATGCCCTTGCAGATCAGGCTTGTCAGACTGATGGGACGGTAGTTCCTGGGATCCAAGGCGGATCCTCCCTTGTGGAGCGGGATAACTGTAGCTTTGCGCCACTCAGTGGGCACGAAGCCTGAGGTGAGGCTATGATTAAACATGACACTTAGGTGAGGTGCCAGTTCATTTTGTAGTTCATGTAGTACACAGCCTGGGATGTCATCTGGTCCCATGGATGCTGTATTCTTAGCTTTGGAGAGTGCGGTTTCTACCTGTGTGGCCGTGATTATCGGAATTTGGTAATCTTTTGGTATTGAGATGGGCCCTTTAGGGGGTGAGAGGGGGTGAAGTTGGCACTAAATCGATCTGCCAGGATATTGGTAATATCCTTGGGATCAGTATATTTAATGCCATTCTGTTGTAGCTCAGAGCAGATCTGAGCATTGCCATTTAGATTCTTGACATAACTATAGAATGCCTTGTGGTTGTCTTTGGAATCTTTGGCAATTTTATTTTCGTAACTAGCTTTTGAAGATTTTATGAGGGATCTCAGCTTCTTACTGAGGCTGGTGAGGGAGTTTTTTGCATCCTGGGATTTTCTTCTTCTACAACAGTTTCTTCCTTGTGTTGTATAGTTTGTTTATAGCAGGGGACCACCAGATTGGCTTCCTCTTTTTGGAGAAGAGCATCTTGGTTCTATTTGGGATGGCACGATTCATGCACTAGTGGATGTGCTTGTACAGTGCCTTAGTTAGGATTCTGCAGTCGAACTTCCAGATCCCGTCTGCGTGGGTGTTGTGAAGTTTGTCACTTCTGACTTCAGTAGCATGAAGTTGGCTTTGGATACGTTTTTTAAGGAGGTTTCCTTACGGGGGGAGGGGGATGTGGATGTCAAAGGTGATTTGCTTATGGTCAGACCTGACCAATAAGGGGGTGACCACTGGTGTGGAGCATCTATCTCCCGTGTTGGTAATGACCAGGTCTAGGGTACTGGAGCCCCTGGTGGGACAATGGATTAGTTGATCCAGGGCGTTGGAATTTATGAATTCCAAGAACCGTTGGGAAAAGGAGTTGGTACCCGAGTAGTTTTCCCAGTTAATGGCAGGGTAGTTGAAATCACCCAGTATTAGGGTGTTTGGTTGTATCTTAATATTTTCCAGTATGTTTAGAAAGGTGTAGTGAGAATCTTGGGGCATGGTGGGGATCTGTAGCAAGCTACAATTTGGATTGCAGTCTTACCTAATGTTAGTTGCACCTGGAGAATTTCAGATGCATTGTGTTGGGCAACTAGCCTGGAGGTGTGAATATCCTTGGTGAATATGGACACTCCTCCACCTTTAGTGTTTCGGTCTTGGTTTTGTGGCCGAAAAGTGTGGTAAGAATTGTAGCCTGGTATTGCAGGGGTGCTCTCTGGACCCTTGAACCAGGTCTCAGTTACTGCACAGATATTGATGTTCTCCATTTTTAGGAGTGCCTCGAGAGAGTGCATTTTGAGGTTTAGACTTCTAGCATTGAGTAGCATTGCCTTCAGATTTTGCATGCTTGTATCTGTTACGGTGGTGGTTATAGAAGTGATCCATATGGCTACATCCAGGAGCTTTTAAATCCTTTCCTAAAAATGAGTTTTGCTATGAAAAATAGGCTGACAGTGTGTGGTGAGTTTCTATATGTTGGAGGGTTTGGAATCATCTTTCAGATGTCAAATAAGGTTTTCCTTTTGATTTTTTGTGCTGGACAGCTTTTAAGTATGGTAACTTGATTCCTACTGCTGCTTTTTCAGAGCTATGTTTCTTCTCTAGAACCATCAAAAGTTTTTTTTTTTTCAATTCTTACAAATCTAACCTTTTTTTTATGGCTTTCTAAAACTGTATTTTATGTTAATTTTTTTTTCTATCCAAGATGTTAACATGTACTTTCTCTACCTCCTATTGTAATTTGATGTTATATGTTTATTGGTATTGTCAACATTTTTTAATCACTGTTGGAGCTTTTCTCCCCCGGGCCTCTGCTGAAAATGGGTTTCTGACCCAGTCAGACTTTCCCGGTTACCAAATGTCAATAAATAAATAAATACAGTGATAGATTTTAAATATTGCTGTTTGTAGATTAGAAAGTTGCTAGAATAACAGGAGTTGTGTTGGCATGCATTTTCTGAAGGATGTGAAGTCTGAAACTCAGGTTTATGTGCTTCTTTAATGAATTCAATCCTCTGTGATTTGTCAGGAAATCACAAATTTTTATGACAAGTAGACCAAAATTATGAAGCTAAATCTGGCGTGGCAGTTTGCCATAATGGTGAAAGTATCTTACCTTACCTTACAGATATGAAGTTCAGGGTTTGATTCTCCCATGGGGTAATTGGCTAGGCTTAAAATGGTCGACAAAGGCAGTTAGTCTAGTACTAATCTATGAACCTATGAACTAAATAGCTACGAATCATTTTCTAATGAGTTTTTAATTGGATTTAGTGACATTTGACTGACTTATTTAGACGCTATCCTGATTTCACTGCATACTGTTGTTTTGCTTCTTTTGATTGATTTACTACTTCACGGTTTTGTAAATTTTAGTATTCTCTTAATCATTTCCTTATACTTGAGCTATTCCTGTCTTAAATTTGAAGGTATTTCGTATATTAGAATTTTGTACTCTATCTGAATTATTTTAGGATCACTGATGGCATGAAAGTCTGCTTTGCTGCTCATCAGGACCATCTGTTGCTCTTTCCGTTTGTTCTTTTTGAGTCGACTCATTAATTCTTATCTGATTCTACAATTTTTCTTTGTTGGTAATAATTGTAGTAACACCTGTTGTTACTGCCTAAGTTTAACATGATATTTTTAGAATGTAGTTTGAATTTATGCTTATTTCACTGTTGTCTGCACAGTTCTCTGATTAAAATAGTTTTGATGTAGAAGAGCAGACCAGCTTTGTGGAGTTCTTGCTACAGGCCTAGGCTTCTTCAGCGTCTGCTGTAACGCTGGTTCCTTCAGCAGACAGAGTGAGAGAAGGAGAGAAACATATTTTCCTGCCTCTCTCGTTCTGAAATATGTTGAAGTTTTCCTTTCCATCCTGGATGAAGACAGGACCATGGCAACTTCAATGAGCAAGTCTTGTATGCAAAATTCTTGATGGTAACTGTACTTTACTCAGATGATGTCTCTTGACATAGTAGATGTCTTCTAGCTCAGTTGTACATGGGGTACTCATGAGAAGATTCTTCAGTGGGCCCCACTTTTGCAAAGAGCTGCATTTGGTCTGGCTTCTGTGACCAGAGCTGTGTGCTTTACTATAATAGAAGCTTTACTGGAGATTGGACTGATTTGGTTCTCCTTCTTGAATGACTGCTTGTTGACGGCCTCTTTAAAGGACTTCCTGGTAGCACTTCTTGCTTGGGTTCTTCCTTGACTGCAGTTGATGGTGCATGTTTTTTCCTCCTTTTAAAGGGGAAGGGGCCGCTTTCTCCCATCAGGGAAGGGGACATGCTTTCTCCCAACTGTTGCATGGAAAGGGGCATGCTTTCTCCTATCTGTTGAAGGGAAGGGGCATACTTTCTCTTATCAAGGAAGGAGGCATACTTTCTCCCATCAGGGAAGGGGCATGCTTTCTTCCATCTTGAAGGGAAGGAGGCTTGCTTTCTCCCATCTGTCGAGGGGGGGGGCATGCCTTCTCCTTTCTGTTGAAGGGAAGGGGGCATGCCTTCTCCCTTCTGTTGAAGGGAGGGGGGGGCATGCCTTCTCCCATCTGTTGAAGGGAAAGGGGGCATACCTTTTCCCTTCTGTTGAAGGGAAAGGGGGCATGCCTTCTCCCTTCTGTTGAAGGGAAGGGGGGCATGCCTTCTCCCTTCTGTTGAAGGGAAGGGGGGAATGCCTTCTCCCTTCTGTTGAAGGGAAGGGGGTATGCCTTCGCCCTTCTGTTGAAGGGAAGGGGGGCATGCCTTCTCCCTTCTGTTGAAGGGAAGGGGGGCATGCCTTCTCCCTTCTGTTGAAGGGAAGAGGGGCATGCCTTCTCCCTTCTGTTGAAGGGAAGGGGGGCATGCCTTCTCCCTTCTGTGGAAGGGAAGGAGGGGGCATGCCTTCTCCCTTCTGTGGAAGGGAAGGAGGGGGCATGCCTTCTCCCTTCTGTGGAAGGGAAGGAGGGGGCATGCCTTCTCCCTTCTGTTGAAGGGAAGGAGGGGGCATGCCTTCTCCCTTCTGTTGAAGGGAAGGAGGGGGCATGCCTTCTCCCTTCTGTTGAAGGGAAGGGGGGCATGTTTTCCCTTATGTTAAAGGGAAGGGGGAGGCATGTTTTCCCTTATGTTAAAGGGAAGGGGGAGGCATGTCTTCTCCTTTCTGTTGAAGGGAAGGGGGAGGCATGTCTTCTCCTTTCTGTTGAAGGGAAGGGGGAGGCATGCCTTCTCCCTTGTGTTGAAGGGAAAGGGGGCATGCCTTCTCCCTTCTGTTGAAGGGAAAGGGGGCATGCCTTCTCCCTTCTGTTGAAGGGAAAGGGGGCATGCCTTCTCCCTTCTGTTGAAGGGAAAGGGGGCATGCCTTCTCCCTTCTGTTGAAGGGAAAGGGGGCATGCCTTCTCCCTTCTGTTGAAGGGAGGGGGGGCATGCTTTCTCCCTTCTGTTGATGGGAATATTCTTGTCTGTCTTTCTGCCACTCCTTCTGATTCACACATCTGATAGTAGAATTTGGAGAAAAAGGCCAAAACGTATCCTCCTCACCTGATGGAAGCTGAGAAAGGCATGGTTTCAAGCTTTTGATTACATGGTAGTGTAGAACCCTATTTCACTAAATGGTAAGGCCCCACCCATTTTTGAAGTGACTACTGTTTGTAACTCTGGGTAGTGCTGCTCTACGGTCTTTGTTCTTTGCAAGACCATCCAGCAGGAGACATAGAGATAAATGAAGCCACCAGAAAGCCTCCAGTCCAGCAGACTTACTTGGCAAAATAGAAGAGTTCTTCATTTAATTTTTTAAAGGTTTTTGGCTAGTATCAGAAACAAACCCCTTTCCATTCACTGATTGTAAAGGAATTACATCTAGCTAGTTAGTGGGAGGAACTGAGAAGAAGAATTTGTTATGTAGGGTATTAAGCTGTGTGACTACTGCTGGTAAGAGACTGCATTGGATTTTTCCCACCCACCTGCCTGGTCTTTGTTGTGCTGTCCAATTTTCTGGCTTTGGAGCTGCCATCTCCTATTGTAAATTTGGCTTTGGAAGCTCCTCCCACTTTTGCTCATCTGCTCATCCTACTGGACACAGAGAGGAGAGCTGGGAAGGATCTCCCTTCATACTCTTAAAGCTTGAGTTAGTCTCTCTTTCCTTTCATCCTACTCAGTTAATGCACACATTCAGAGTATTAATCCCTTCTTTCTGTTTTACTTTTAAAATACATAACTGCTTGAACTAGACTACCAATCACTGTAGAGGCTAGGAACTGCTTCTTAGGAATCATCTTGGAATTAGCGCTTCTGTTTTGTTCCTGGTGAGATAAGAATCAGAGGAGCATTAATTTCTGCTGGGTTTTATTGGGTAGTTTTTATGGAAGTTCACTAATAGGTCTGGTTGCAGCTTCGGTGAGAACCTGTAAAGGAACTTTGTTCGGCTTGTCTTTCTGTTGGGTTCAATTGCTGTAGGTTCTGCACAGGTTATCTACCAGGAGAAAACTATAGCAAGTGTACTGAACTTTGCAATGTCTATGTTAATACTACTTTTCAGGAAGTGGCTTAGGATTGGTTCTTTTGCTTTGCTTCTCGTGCAAGAAGAAGCCAAGGATTACTGATTCCAAGCGGTGTGCAGCCATGTTGAAACCAGCACTGTGACCACTAGCTGACAGAGAGATAACACCTCCAGTAATTAGCTATAGTCTTTCCTGTAAGCCCACATTTAGTAGGCAATTAGAACCGATGGAATCGCACTTTATAACAGTCTCTGTGGCCATTGTGGTTAAATTGTCTCATATTTATGAACAACCACCTACTAATTAAACTGACACAGTATGTGAGAGATGTAGTTATTCATGTTATTGGAGGCAAAGCTGATGCACAGCTACAACAAATAGCATGCAGGTTGTCAGTATCGCACATCAGAAAAAAATAAATCACACACAGTTCAGACAAAACACTCAGACTTTAAGAGCTAAGGCGGTCAAAAGTAACTTAACTAAGCCACAAAGGCCTCCTAAATGTACTTTAAGAAACAAAAGTACCATCAGCAGCCTTACAAAATCGCAGTATATGCAGCACCCACTGTGAAACGTACATCTAAGAGTTACAGTAACTCACTTTATTTGTATTTGTAAGACTTCTTGTTAACTTCCTTGTCTACTGTCGTTTATATTTGTCTGGACTGAGACTGAAATTGGTCCATTTGGATCAATATTCTACCCTGGTTACCAAACTGAATGAAAGAATGAATCAATCAATCAAGAAGTAATATTTCAAAGTCCATAAGGCAAACCTCCACATAATCCACTATCCTAGTTATAGCTGACTTCATGGTAAGAGACACCAGTGCACCACTTACCAGGCTTTGGCACAGAGACAATCACAGTCTGTTGTCTGTCAGGTGTCAGGATTCGTCACATCATGCACACAGGCATTTCCTTGCATCACAAGTACACTCATGACACAGCCGTAATGCACATTGGTGTAGCTGATAAGAGATGTACCTTCCTAGACTGTATGAAAAGAGGCATTATGGAGCTGTCAGAATATGTGCCTTGAGGCAGGTATGAACATAGCCTTGAGCGGCATTCGACCATCACCAAGAACGATGCTGCAATATGAAAACAATGATAGTCTTCCACAATTGAATTCACTTGTGGTGTCATTCCAAGGGAGTAAAATATATATCAGCTTGGGAGGAAATGGTCAACAGACCTAACTGCAATGCCACTGATAGCCTGCACTATTCGCCCCATAGATGTCGTATATTAGTTAAATCTTTGTCCACCTCTCAAAAGTGACTTTTTAGGCAGTAGCAGTCTTGTAAAGCTTCAAATGTAACACAATAGAATCTGCATAATATAAAGGTGTTGCTGCTCAGTGCTAGGAGCCATAAAACTCTGCTCTGTACCCTCGAAAATATGCATCGGCAGAGACCTGGTTCACGACCAATGAGAGCCCTCTCTCAGTGCAGGGTTTAAGTGCCTACAGCATGTTTTGGTCCACTGCATTAGATGAAGGCACTAAAGCTGGTGCTGTATCCATATTTAAAAATTCACTTCCAAACCACACAAATATCTCCTGCATGTCTATCTTACTATTAACAAAAATCTTAACATATCATATAGCTAACTTACAGGATCCCCTCTACATCCCCTTCAGCCCATACCTCCTGTGTTTCCAGTATATGGAGTCCCTATTCCTTAATCCAAATAACATTCTTCTAGGAGACTTAGACTACTACTCCATTAATTAAAAGATTTGTAGAGCCTCAAATATGTATGCATAGAAATGTCTTGTCTTCATTTCTGTTGGACAGTTAGTCCACACCCCACCTAGTTCCAAAAACAAATCCTGGACCTGGTCCTTACCAACATGGGGCAGCTTTGCTCACACCAGCTGTAACTTCCTCTCTAGTCAAATAGGACCACATATCAATGATGCTAACCTTAAGACTGAAGATGGGAGAATCTTCCAGTACATAATATTCAGAGATTATGTGATGGCTAATCTACTAAAACTGAGTGATAACCTGCTTAAATTCAGAAAGCTATTCCATCTTGGTGACCCCTGCGATTATGCAGAATCCTTTACTGCCACATTCTATGTATATGTACATAACTGCATAGATGCATCTGTCCCCCTCAAAAATAAATAAACCCCAGTGATGTAGCCCCATTATCAACTGGCTCTATAATATATAAAAAAATAATAATAATTGTGCACAAAAATAGATGCAGCTCTCAAGATGCCAGTAACACTTTTGCTAAACTTAACCAGGAACTCTGGGCCATGGTCAAATTGACCAAAGTCAATTTTACAAGGTAAAAATAACCAACCAGGCCAAGGATAATCATAAAGCCTTCTTTACTATGATAAAAATCTAAGAATCCATGCTCAGCACTGTGCAAAACTAATAGTAAAGGATACCACATGTTGAGGACATAGCCAACTGAACAGCAACAAGTTTAGTTCAACCCCCCCCCCCCCATATTCCCAAATCACATACCTACATCTACCCATCCCTTTTCTAAGAATGAGTCATCAGTGCACTATTCAAGGCCAATAACCAGATAATCTACCAGGTTTCCTACAGGAGTCTGAAATATGACTTGTCAGACCCCTACAAAGGTTAATAAATATCAACTTCTAGACAGGTTTTATGCCAGATGAAAAGAGGACAGCACCAATCATCCTCTTGCAGCAATGCAGAACGGGGGTAATTATAGGCCCATAATCCTGACCATCCTCATCTGTAAGGCTATGGAAAGGATCATGACAGAATTAATGAATAAAGGCATGGGTAACTTACTGACCCTTGCCCAAGCCAGTTTAGCTGCATCAAAGCAGATCTTTCCTACTTAACCTTGTCAGCTTCTTTGAGATGGTTGCTGAAGCAAAGGATAAGGACATATCCATACACACCACATATCTAGATGTTGCAAAGGCATTCAATACCATCCCACACTCTGGTGTAAAGCTTCCATTTAAATACAAATCCCTATGTAACTCATTGGAAAGCAAATTGTCTCACAAATAGAACATAGGAAATTAGGGTGGTTGGTGCTACTCCCTCCAAAAGATGTGCACTAGCAGCATACCCCATGGATCTAACCTTGGACCATTTTTCTTTGTCATTTACTTCTTGGATGTCAAAACCAATTGTACTTTATAGGTGACTAAGTCTGCAGATAACTGTAAACTTTTTGCCGTCATAAATTCCCCAGAGAGCACCAAAATCCTCCAAGTAGGCCTTTCCCAAACACATTGCTAGAATTAAAACCATGGACTGAAACTAAATGCCAAAATATTTATAATCATATCCTTCTGCCAGCATGATTTTCCTTGCAACTGTCAGGCACATTGACCGCACACCCCTGAACATTGATCCAGGATCAGGAAACCTATGTCAACAATTTTTCATTTGCACAGCTTATATGTTAAGGTATGGTATCCAGGTCTGGGAATGTAGTAATTCTACTGTACTCATCTCCTATCAGGCCAGTTATTGAATGTAATGGCCCATTCAGTAGGTACCTGTCAAAACACTTATCCCAACTGGAGTGACCACAGTGCATTCTCACTAAATGAATCAAGGACGTAAATCATAAAACGTATGCATACTGTCTCAAAGTCTTAGCCTTCTTCTCGGTATCATACAGGCTACTAAGAGGTAACCTCTGCCTTGTGTAGAAAGTGTTGACATTGTAGTATGCAATCCCACACAAGGGACCTCAATTTGTTTTGCAACATAAATAGAATATGTTGGAGGGATAGGTATGCATCACCGAGAATACCTCTTCTATGGAAATGTCTTACACTTCACATGAAGTACTCTTACTCTGTTTAAATGTTATTTGGATGGATGGATGGATGGATGGATGGAAAATTACAAATTCACCCTCCCCCATTTACCACCCATGTCCCTCATGGATATGGGCCACAGATAAATGTCTCAACGTGTTGTTGTTCTGCCCACCTCTGGGTTATTGGTAAGCAAAATATAAAAGCTAAAAACTACCATGGGAATGTAAAGCTAGTCTTAACATCTTCACAGAGTGATAGCTAAGTAACTACTTATGGACTTGTTATTGGAGGAAAGGTGTCTTTTTTTTTTTTTTAATCCCTTCCCCCATTGCTTCATACCTTCAGTCCTAACCCAGTGACTAGTGACCCTGTCCATAACTGAGTCTGCCAGCTCATCCTTCTTTCCTGGATTGAATTTGATTCTGGGCTGGGACCAGTGTGGAACTTAAGAGTGCCATGAGATGTTTTGCCAGCAAATACTTTTGTGAGGGGAGGGATTTTTTTTTTTAATGACTTCTCCTCATTTTGTCCCTTCCCCACTACTCTGCGCTTATCTCATAATGCTCTCAGAGAGCTGCTGCCCTCTATGGAGCATAGCACCCCATAGTGATTGGCAAGATGAATGTCACTATCCCCCTCCCTGGGATAGACATGCCCATCCCTCCCTGCCAAAGCCTCAGATGCCCAAGCTGTTAATCAAACCCAAGTTGTCTGGGCCATAGTTGACACTGGCTCTTGGAGGAAAGGTATCTTACACTACCTCAGTTGGTTATGGTGTTCCTGTCTTATCTCTGACACGAGTCTGATATGAGTCTCTGTAATTTTTGTATTTATTTTATTTATTTAAACATTTGTTTACCAGGAAAGTCCAACTTAGAACGATCCAATTTTCAGCGGAAGCCCAAGTAAAATGCTCCAGATGCGTGTCTTTATAACATGGGAGGAAACCAGAGCACCGGGAAGAAACCCACATGAACACAGGGAGGACATGCAGAGACTCCATGCAGAAGGCACCCTAGCCGAGAATCAAAGCAGAGGACCTTTTGCTGTGAGGTGACAACATTAACCACTGCACCACTGGGCCATCTTTCCACAGTCGAGCTAAACATTTATGTCAGTACAGCAAATTGCATCGTCACAATTGGGAGAATTGTACTGCATCACCATTTTGTTGACAGCATTTTAAGGGGATTCTGCTTCATTGCCCATCTTTGAAGACCTTTCTTTGTAATTATTGCCCTGTTTGCCATATGTATTGAACAAGCTGGGAATGTAGCTCTTAAGTTCTTGTCCTATGAGATGCTTTTCTTGATGACTATTACCTTGGCCATAGAATTCTGAGCCGGATACCCTTATTTGTGGGAACCTCTATATTTTCATTGATAAAGATAAGGTGCCTGTAGAATTAAGCTATGTTTGTTGCAAAAGTGGTCCTAGAACTGTCTTCAAACCAGTCCATTCACTTATGTTTTCTTGCTGGAACTAAAACCCAAGAAAGAAAGAGCTCCTTTATTCCTTTGCCCTGCACCAGCTGTTTAAGTTCTGTCTGAAAAGGGTGCCTGTGTTCAGGAAGCCAGAGCTGCTGTTTACCTGTCTTGCTGAGGTTAAGAGGGGTCTGGCTGTGTCTGTGAAAATCCTATCGAAGTGGTTTGCAAACTGCACTGTTTTTTTCTTTGAGGTGACTTGGCTGCCTGTTGGAAAATGCTGTCAAAGGCCACTTCAGCCAGGACGTGGCTGTATCCAGTGCCTCTTTCAAAAGTATGTCCTTAGTGGCCTTTGTCTTAGGTGATCAGTGTTAAATAGCATCAGAAGTACTAGGTCTAGGGATCTTAACGTCTTCTGAAAATCAACAGAATGGTTTGGAGGGACAGATATATCTCACAGTGGATACTGCTGATCTGGAACAGACTCCTCATCTAAAAACAAAGTTCATACCTGTCCATATTCAAGCACAACTTAGATCTTTGGGTGGGAAGCAGAAATTTACCTCAGGACTGCCCCCTGTATTACTGTTGGATAGAGATGGCTCCATAATGCTTTATCCCATGCATTTCTCCCCTGATATTATCTCTGGTATAATCCCAGTTGTTCTCATTAGGGGTAATATATAATAATTATTGACCATAGGATGGGTAAGGCCAATCTATAACTAAATGGGATAGGTTATTTTAAATGCAAAAAGGAAAATTGGCTAGGCTTAAAATGGCCTGCAAGGGCAGCTGGCCTAGTTCTTACTTGTGAACCTATAATTTCATAAAGGTGTTAAGAAAATGTTCGTAGCAGCAGTTCACACTTGCCAAACATCATTGCTTAAACCCTGTGACTCCAGGAATAAGGTCTTCTTTAGTGGCTCTCTTCTTTAAGGGTCAGGTCAGCCTTCTATTTCTTGTCTTTAGACTGTCTTCTCGCAGTGGTGTCATAGGAAGTCTTAAAATGTTTAAACTTGTGATTTTTTCCCAGCAGTTACCTAGTGGAAAAAAACTTTTACTGTTGGAAGTAACAGATTGCTCATCTATCAGTTGGTCTGTGAGAGCATCCCCTTCATTGTGTCCTTATTACCCTCCTGTTGCCCGCTATGTTAGGACAGCTTCTGTACCTAACATCATCAGTGAATTGGTGTTCGTCTAGTTGGAGATTCAGCCTGCTGTCATTAGGGAATAGATCCTTAATGCTGTCTCTAAGACCAAGAAAAATGCATCAGTGGGCCCAGACAATATCCCTGGATGCCTTCAAAAATAGCACAAAATATGACATATCAGGCTGTTTGGAATTGTTTAACTGTAGTCTCCAAACAAGTGGGCATCATGCCCCATGAACGGAGAACAGCAACAGTCATCCTTCTGCACAAAGGGAAGGATCTTCCCGTCCCGAGGGCCAGCCATATGTGAAGAAAAAGGCCAAGAAAGCTTGGTCTGATTCTTTGGATGTACCGACTCCACCAGATGTCTCTCTTGAGGCTGGTGAAAACCTGGAGGACTGTCCATTTTCTGTCTTTGATTCCTGTGCCACAACCGCTTCAGAGGCCAGCATGGACCTGACATCAGGTGGGCCATCTACAGGCTCTAGAAACTACAGACCCATAAGTCTCACTCATCTCATATGCAAAGCCATGGAAATAATTATAGTGGAAATAACCAGTAATGACATAGGAAATCTCCAGACACTGACTCCACCCCAGTCTGTTTTTGTCAAGGGTAGGTCATGCTTACTCGACTTGGTGAACTTATTTGAGAATGTCACCAATGCAATGGATGAGGGAAAAATGGTTCACACTGCCTACCTTGACCTGGCCAAGGCATATATGATACACTACCCCACTCTGCCTTTGTTGACATACTCAAGAGGTTAGGTACAAACCCTTATGTCACCCAGTGGATAGCAGGCTGGCTCCCATACAGGACTCAGGAATTTAGAATCAGGGGATCCACCCTTACAAAGAGGCCAGCCACAAGCAGAATACAGGGTTTAGTCCTGGGAAGACTCCTTTTTGGCATTTACTCCTCTGAAGTCAAGGCCAATGTCAGTGGCCTCTGGCTGACTAAATGTGCAGGTGATTGCAAATTAGAAGCTGTCATTGAATCCCCCACTGATGCAGATGATGTCCTTCCATATCACTGTTGCAGTATTCCTTACAATAGAGATCCCCTGCCAATGTCAGCCCAACATCTGCCCACTATACCAAAGCCTTTTGGTTGTAAACAGTACACCATACATCACGTGTATGCTCCCTATGCACAGTGTAGGGCATAAAAGTGACATCCAGATGTATTATCCTAGGAATTTCTTTGCTGCCAGTCCGAGCGTCATCTTCGATCGTCAAACTCAACGCCCGTTCATCTGCTGGTTCTACCACTTTAAGACAAGTGCCCCACTGAGGTTTTGATTTTATTTACCATACATTTGCCTTATCTGGTTGTTGGGTTTCATGTTATCTAGAAAGGAGAAATGCCAGTGCAGGAGACAGATTCCCCATAAAGATCATCACAAGCAGTGTTTGTTCTGTTTAGGCACTAATCATGGCCATAGGTCTTGTGAGATTTGTCAGTCCTTTGCTTTACTGGAAAGGCTCACCCAGATTCTGCTGCAGTTTGCTGTGAGGGAAAAGTTGGTTTGCTTTTATATTTGTTGTAGTATGTATTGCTTTATTGCCTTTTTCTATTTGGTAAACTGTGATTTGTTTTCTTTGCACTGTGTTTTACTTGTATTCTGCTTTTAACTGCATATTAAAACTTGAAGAGACACCACAGCTCTGTCTCTTGAGTCAGAGAGAAATTTTTCCAACACTCCCACCCAGTTACTGTTGTGTTCTTAAACACCACTGTCTTTCTAGTTGCCTGCCCCTTATGTTAATTTGACCATATATCTCATTTCCTCTCTGCTTTTACTGGTTGGTGAGAGTAAGTGCAAAATTATCATTTTGTGAAATCACTCCCCTTCAACTATTTAAATTTGTTGGCCTTCCATAATACCAGAATAAAAAAATTACCACTATCTATCTTGCTGTTTTAAAAATAGTGACTCTCCACTAAAACAACTTTTTTAGACAGGTAAAACTTACGTTACCTTCTTTCACATCTAACTCCTCTAGTGCACACTGCACTGCTTATGATAAACCATTTTTTCATCTTATCTTTAAGCATCTATTGCAAGGCCACCAGTTATTGGAGAGCCCACATTCTGCCTCTCAGTAGTTATCTTTTGATTAGTGCTTCTGTTTTCTCCTGGTGAGAGAAAGAGTGCAGTTACATTATTTCCTGGAGACTGCTGATCACCAGAAAGCTTAATGACTGCTTTATAGGTGACAGCTTGAAATCTGTGCTGATATTCTGATCCTCGTGAGAGTAGGTGCAGAGTGCATTGATTCCTGACTTTCTGGTTGGAGAGTGAGTGTCTGTACTTAACGTACCTGATTGGTCTGGTTGCTGTTCGAGGCATCTACCAGAAAAAGTCTATGAGCCTGCAGACCCTTGCATCATCTAGGACAAGACTGTGTATCACCAAACAGGCTGTGGCCTGCTTCTCTTATTGGGATTGGTACTAACATTTTGCTTCTGGTGAGAGAAGAAGCAAAGGAGTATTGTATCCCAACAGAGTGAAGCTGTGCTGAGACCAGCATTAGTAGTAGCCAGACAGTAGCCATTCATGCGACTCCCCTCTTTTCATCATTCTTGACAAGCTAATTCTTTATTTTCAGTAAGTACTGCTTGATTTCTTCCTAACTTCAGAATATCTGCCTAAATACTCCATCCTTAAATTTACAGGGTCTACATATTCGCTTCCCCTCAAGTGTTTGGCAGTGCTCTGTACAGACTCAGACACTTTGAATTACATTTTTCCTGTAAAATGCTTCAGTACTTCATATGTTGAGCTCATATCCAGGCATGTTTAAAGGTCAGTTCCCTGTGCTTTCTCCTGTCAACCTGGTGAACTTGGGTATCCTGAGGCAGTGTAGCAACTGCCTCATGTACACAGACAACCCTCTCCTCTTACCTCCCAACACTGACTTGTGAGAGATGCACATATATAGCCAAATTAGAAGCCAAGCACTCTCCACCCAAGACTGGATTAGCCAGTCAAGAGGAGGAGGTTAACACCTGCACCACACCCCATTCAACACACACAGCCCTCCAGAGCTTACTCACATAGTAACACAAAACACACACCTACATTTGCGTAGGCTCTCAATAAAACTCTGCCCAAACAACAGAGACCTCTGAGTCAGAAATGCAAACAACCACCACATTCCAGCACAAACCATAAGACACATAGCTCACATAAACAGTGTGCCACTCAACCATAGCCCATAAGGCAAAACAACATACCCAATACACTAGTCGTAGGTGACTCAATAGTAAGGCACACTGATGTCCCACTCACTAGGGTGAATAAGGAGAAGGTTACGGTCAGCTGCCTGTTGGGTGCCAGGATCCACCACATAAAGCACGCACTTAGGTCACTCCACAACAGGTACAAATATGACTGTCATTGTCCATGTTGGTGTGAATGACCTGAGATGTACCTCCCTGGACTACATGAAAAGGGACATAGAGGAGCTCTCACATCTTGTAGCCCAGGCAGGTATGACCCTAGCTCTGAGCAGCATCCTACCATCACCCAGAATGATACCACAGTACAAGCAGAAAATGATTGACTGCAACAATTGGCTAAGTTTCGGGTGTCATTCTAAGGGGATCCAGTATCTGTCTGCCTGGGAAGACATGATCGACAGACCTCGATGCTTTGTCAGAGATGGCCTGCACCTGTCACCCCAGGGATTCCAGATACTGGCCAAGGCTCTTGCCACCCCTATAGGGCTTTTTTTAGGCAATGTCCTGAAGACAAAATTACCACCATAACAGCTACAAGCAAACGAAACCTGAGGGTTATGCTCCTCCGTGCTAGAAGTCTAAATCTCAAAATGCACTCGCTCAAAGCACTCCTTAAAATGGAGAACATTGACATCTGTGCAATGGCTGAGACCTGGTTCAAGGCTCTGGAGAGCACCCCAGCACTTACCAGGCTATAATTCATACCACACCTTTTGGACCCTAAACCTGGACTGAAGCACTAAAGGCAGTGGCGTCTCCATATTCATAAAGGATATGCACACCTCCAGACTAGTAGCCCAACATAATGCATCAGATATACTTCAGGTACAACCAACACTGGGTTAAACTGCAATCTAGGTTGTAGCCTGCTGTAGATCCCCCACCATGTCCCAAGACTCCCTGTCAACATTCCTAAACACACTGGAAAATATTAGGGTATAACCCAATACTCTTATACTGGGAGAATTTAACTACCCCTCCATTAACTGGGAAATTACTCATGTACCAACACACTTGCTCAACATTTTCTGGAATTCATTAATTCCAATGCCCTGGACCAACTCATTCTTATCCCCACCAGGGGTAGAAACATCCTTGACCTGGTCATTACTAACATGGGTGACCGTTGCTCTGTACCAGTAATCAACTCCTCCCTGGTCACATCTCACCACAAGCTAATCACCAAGGATATCCACATCCCACCCTCACCTCCCAAAGGAAACAACCATAAAACACTTCTCCAAAGCCAATTTTGGGCTTCTAAAAACAGAGGTGGTTAACTTCACGACACCCATGCAAATAGAAAATAGGTGCATGACTGCTGAATCATACACCAATGCACTGTATGAGCACATACACAAGTGCATGGAACGGGCCATACCAAAGAGAACCAAGATGCTCTCCTCCAAAAAAAGCAAGCCAATCTGGTGGTTCCCCACCATAAACAAACTCTACAACAGAAAGAAAAAAAACTGTTGCAGAAAAGGGTGAATTCCCAAGACTGGAAAAACTCCCTTGTTAGCCTCAGCAAAAAACTGAGAATCCTACTTCAAATCCTCTAAAGCTAGCTGTGAAATCAAAATTCTTGCAAATTCTAAAGACAACCACAAGGCATTCTATAGTTATGTCAAGAATCTACATGGCAATACTCAGATCTGCTCTGAGTTACAGCACAATGGCAATATATATATACAGAACCAAATGATATTGCCAACATGTTGGCCGACAGGTTCAGTGCGAACGTTACCCCCTTTCACCCCCTAAAGGGCCTATCACAATACCTGAGGAATGCCAAGTCCCTATTATCACAGCTACACAGGTAAAAAATGCACTATCCAAAGCCAAGAATACAGCTTCCTTGAGACGTGATAATATCCCTGGCTGTGTTCTACATGAATTACAAAGTGAACTGGCACCACACCTGAGTACCCTGTTCAATCACAGCCTCATTTCAGGCTTTGTGCCCACCGAATGGTGCACTGCTACAGTCATCCCACTCCACAAAGGGTGAGCGACTACAGACCCTGGGAACTACCGTCTCATTAGTCTGATGAGTCTGATATGTAAGGCTATGGAGTGCATCATCATGGACCTTATAAATAAGGACATAGGAAATCTCCAAACTCTGGGCCCAATGCAGTTTGGGTTTGTGAAAAGTAGATCATGCCTGCTCAACCTGATAGACTTCGTCAAGTCTGTCACCAGAGCTGTGGATGAGGGCACGGTAGTTCACAAAGCCTACCTAGATCTTGCCAAGGCCTTTGACACCATCCCTCACTCAGAAATCATAGATAGACTCACTAAACTAGGCATAAACCCATATGTCATAAGATGGGTTACCAACTGGCTCACTGATGGAGCCCACAGTGTTAAAGTAGCGGACTCCAAATCTGATACTGACCAGCTACAAGTGGTGTCCCGCAGGGATTGGTCCTAGGTCCTCTACTGTTTGACATCTACTTCTCTGAAGTTCAAGCCAACACAAAGGGACTCTGGCTGACTAAGTTCGCAGATGATTGCAAACTGGGAGCCATTATTGATTCTCCAACTGATGTAGACATTCTACAAAAAGGCCTCACTAACACCAGTGACTGGTGCCAGAACCATAGCCTTAAGCTCGATGCCAAAACATGCATTGTCATTCCCTTTGGAAAAATTCGGTGCCCATTAACTACCACATAGGCGGTAGTCCACTAAACACCAAAGGTGTGATAAGAGACATGGGGACACAGGTGTAGACATTCTACAAAAAGGCCTCACTAACACCAGTGACTGGTGCCAGAACCATAGCCTTAAGCTTGATGCCAAAACATGCATTGTCATTCCCTTTGGAAAAATGTGGTGCCCATTAACTGCCACATAGGCGGTAGTCCACTAAACACCAAAGGTGTGATAAGAGACCTGGGGACACAGGTTGACAGCAACCTCTCCTTTGATAACCACATTGCCACTGTAGTCAGAAAGTCTTTCTATGTGGCACATCTCATTACAAAAGGTTTCTCAACCAGGAAGAAAGAGGTCATAATCCCTCTCTACTCGTCTCCCATTAGACCTATTATAGAATACAATGCCCCATTTGGTATGTACCTCACTAGACACCTACAACAACTGGAAAGGCCACAAAAATACCTCACTAAGAGGATCTTAGGCCTTAGACACATGCCCTGTATGGACAGTCTCAAAAAACGCCAGCTATACTCTGTCTCTTCTCACCTACTTAGAGGCAATCTCTGCTTGACCTACAAAACCATGTCTGACCCAGAGCTGCTAGATATGCTACACTTAAAGAAATCCCAATCCCTCCGTACCACACGCTCCAGGTACCTAATCCTCATTACCACAATAAACGGAACATGCTGGAGGGACAGGTTCCTAACCCAGAGACTTCCCATACTCTGGAACAAACTTTCCATTTACGTCAAGCAGAGCACTTCACTGGCCCTCTTTAAGAGAAATCTTAACGAGTGTATAGGCAGTAGGAAGTTCACCCTGGGGATCACTTCAGTGGCCTTGCTTGATAGGGCACTGGGAACTTACTTTGGGCGGCATGATGCCAGGGAATCTTCTGGGGCTAGGCTTATATAGGCTCCAGGGCCATTAGCCTAGTACACACCTATGAACTTGTGAACCTAAGATGCTGAGGAGTCTGCTTTCTTCCCTAGCGATTTATCTTGAGAACCAGTAACTTAAATTGTTGGCTAAGGATACCATGGCAGGCTCTTCCCATCCTGAGGGCCAGCTATCTGTGAAGAAAAAGGCCAAGAAAGCTTGGTCTGATTCTTTGGATGCACCGCCTGCACCAGACATCTCCCTCGAGGCAGGTGAAAACCTGGAGGATTGTCTGTTTTTTGTCTCTGAGTCCTCTGCCACAACCACTTCAGAGGCCAGCATGGACCTGAAACCACATATGTCCATGGAGGCTCTGCAGACATCTGCCTTGGATGTACAGGGAGAGCTGTGGCTGATTATTGCTGAAGGGCCTAGGGATGTTCTTCAAATTTTAGTTAGAGAAGAGTTCCCAAGTACCGTTATTGAGTGCAGTCAGGGGTCAGAGCCTCCAAAACTTTTCAAGGCTGATATCCCACTCAAAAAGAAGCAGAAAACTAAACATACTTTGCCTATTCCCAAGGATCCTCCAAGTGAATGGCAGAACTTCACTCAAGGCTTGTTTAATGCCCTTATAGCTCTCAAACCTCAATAGGGTGTTTCTGTTCCTGCTCCCTCTTTGTCTTCTACTCCTCTTAAAAGGCCTAGGGAACAGGGTTATTTTGAGGAGGATGCTGCTGATTCTGATGAAGAGTCCCTGATTTACTCCTTCCACATTCCTTCCCATTGGACTATGGTTCTAAGGAGGAAGAGTTTATCCGTCCTGACTCTCCTTTAAGGAGATTTCATTTGGTGATACTGTTTCCAGAATGATGGTATTTTTCAAATGGGACTGTGCTCATGTCTGATGATCAGAAGAGGTACTATGAGCTTTTGCATATGGAGTCTCCTAGGCCCTCTGCTGCTCCTCTTGGTTTTTGCTGTCTTGCTGGATGCTTTTACTACTGCTTCTCAGACTCCTGATTCTGAACCCTCTGCCCCCAATCCACCTGAGAGGTTTTATAAAGTGCTTGAGGACTGCAAGTTTCTATATGTGTCCCTCTGATGACCATTCTGTGGTGTCAGTGGCTTTTAATAAACTTTCTAAATTGTTGTCTTTAACTAAGTTGCTGCCATCTGATAAGGACAGCAGAACCATAGAGAGGCCAGGTAAGAAGGTGTAAACTTTTGCTACCCTCGCGTATAGGGGTGTTAACTGTCAGACACGTATGACCAGGTACGTTTTATCTCTTCTCTCTCAGACCTGTCAGACTATTTCAGATCTCCCTGCTGTTGGTTTGCTTGAGACATCCTCCCAAATCGCTCACCATTCCATTAAATGCAGCTGTGATGCAGCTGACGCTTCATCTAGGGCTGCTGCTTTTGGGTCTGTTCTGAGGAGATATTTCAGGCTCAGATGTCAGCCTTTACCTGATGATATCAAGGCTAAACTGATGGATGTTTCACTGGATAATTAACATTTGTTTGGTGCTGGGTTTCCTCCAGGTGCTCTGCTTTCCTCCCACACTCCAAAAACATGCAGTAGGTGGATTGGGCACTTTAAATTGGACGTAGGTGAGAGAGTGTGCACGAGTGAGTGGTACGAATGAACTACAGTGGCAGGGCTAGCCACTTGGCTAAACCTTGGCTCGAGATGAATGTCATGCAAAATGGGATAAGGTGTTAAGGATAGATGGATGGTGCTGCTACTCCAGGGTTGTTTAAATCCCTGCAAGAAAATGGCAAGGCTTTACAGGGGTTGAAGGTTATTTTTGTTTCTCCTGTGCCCGTTTCAGAGGAATTATCCTAATAAGCCTGCACTTGTTTGTAGACAGTTTTGCCCTCCCCCCCAAAGGTAAAATGGGTGGGAGAAGGGCTCCCCCTGCTAAGGCTACCCAAACTCCTCCTACTCATAAACCTCCTTTTCCTGACAGACCAGGTGCTGTCTGACTAGCATTTTCATCTCAGTCACATTCCTCTTTCTCTGCACCTTCCCCTGTCCCTTCCTATTTGGGTAAAAATCACCCAAGTCTCCTGGGCTCTTTCCATAATTTGCCAGGTTATTACATGGTTTGGAAACCTCTCCCCCTCCCCCTTTTTGGACATTCCTCAGCCTCTTCAGCCACAATTGCCCTTTTTTTCCAGAGCTACTGTAGGGCCTGTTGGCTCAAGGAACAATTCAAGAAGTTCCATGTCCTCACAGGTGAAGGAGTTTTACTCTAGAATGTTCTTGGTCCCCAGGAAAGAAGGCACCTGGAGACCCATTCTTTCTTGATCTTTCTCAGCTAAACACTTTTTGAAGGTCCCTTCCTTTCAGATGCTATCCCTTCAAACCTTGTTTCCTCTGCTACTTTCTCGGGCTTTTCTAGTTTCCCTGGATCTCAAGGATGATTATCTACACCTTCATATTCATCCTATTTTCAGGAAGTTTTTGCATTTCTCTGTTGCTTGCTAGCATTTTCAGTTCTCTGCTTTGGCCTTTGACCTTTCTACTGCCCCCAAGGGTCTTCACCAAATGCCTCGCTCCTGTGATTGCATCCTGCAACCTAACAGGGATACAGGTCTTTCCCTATTTGGACGACCTGCTTATTCAGGCCTCCTCTCAAGAGAACTTGCTCCAGCATTTACACTTTACCATTTCTCTCTTGAAAAGCCTGAGGTTTACATTAATTTTCCAGAAGTCATTCCTGACTCCTTCTTAGGATCATGTTTTTCTGGATTGCAGGATCCAGACTTTTCCAATGCTGGCATGCCTGCTTCCTCTCAAGGCCTTAACTCTCATTGCTTTCTTTCAGTCCTGTCTTCTTCTGACTTCAGTAACAGCCGGAGAAATTCTGAGGCCTCTGGATTACATGGCTTCCACCATTCCTATTCTCCCTCTAGCCAAGCTCCACATGAGAAAGCTTTAGTGGTTTCTGAAGTCAGTTTGGGTTCAACATTCACATCCTTCAGTTTTTCTAATCTCTCTACTTCATGCCTCAAACTGAAACTTCAGTGGTGGATTCATCCGTTGTCCATCAACCCATGGTTTCCTTTTCATCCTGCAGTCCCCTCTTAGGAACTTTTCATGGATGCCTCTGACATTGATATCAAAGACATGAGAGCTTTTCAGGGTTTTCATTCTCTCTTTCTTCCAGGGCGCCTCAAGACTCTCAGACAATACCACAGTGATGTGGTATGTCAACAAGGAAGGGGGTTGGGGAAGGTCTTAGCTCCTATGCAGGTTAGCCCTTCAGGTTTTAGAGCAAGCTGTGCAGTATCAGGTGACCCTTCAGGCAGTTTGCATTCCCTCATATCGGAACATGGTAGCAGATTCTCTGAGCAGGTCCATAACATTATCCCACGAGTGAATGCTTCACAGTGATGTGTTTCTGGACATTGTCCACCAGTGATACTCCTTAACTATATCTATTTGCCTCCCTTCTGAACAGACAACTTCCTCTATTTTGTGCCAAAACTCATGCCCTCTGGGCTGGAAGGTGGATACATTCTCTTTTTCTTGGAAGGGGATATTTCTTTATTTCTTTTCTCTCCTTCCTCTCATTCCAAAATTCATGTTCAAGATAAAACAGGATGCTCCCAAAATCTGGCCGATGACTCCTTTTTGGCCCAGACAGCATTGGTTCTCTCTTCTACATCTTACCAAGGGGAGTCATCACAACTTAACTCACAGGCTGAACCTAATCACACAAGACAAGGGATCTCATATTCATCCCCACCTGTCCACACTTCAGCTAACATTGTGGGTTATAGGGTTTTGATCTTGTACAGACACCTTTTTTCTGAGAATGTGCATTGTGTCCTGCAGGAGGCCAGGAAACCCACTACTAGGAAATCTAACTTATCCAAATGGAAGAGGTTTTCTGTTTGGTGTCTTTCTTGTAACCTGGATCCACTTACTGTGGATATTTCTTTGGTTTGCTCTTATTTGTGTGAATTGCCCAGTGCTGGTATTCTGTTAAGGCCCACTTATCAGTTGTCTGTGCTTGTCTGCTTTTGACTCCCCCTTTAGCCTCTAGATTTAGCCCAAACAGTTTCTTAAAGATATCCTTCACATTAGGCCTGCCTGGAAGCCTTTCTCTCCTTCCTGGGACCTTAAATTTATTTTTAGAGAAATTGACTCTGGCTCCTTTTGAGCCTGCTACTTCAACTTCCTTACAGCATTGTTCTTGAAAGACTGCTCTTTTGCCCTTACTTCTGCCAGACAGGTTTCTGACCTGCAAACCCTGTTCCTCCTTTTTTAGTTTTCCATAAGGACAGGGTGTCCCATTGTACTAATCCTTCTTTTATGCCCTAGGTAGTTAATGAGTTGTCTCTTAATTAGTCTATTCATTTGCCCACTTTTCCCTTCTCGTCAGTCTGCTAGTGACACGGTTTTGCACACCTTGGATTTGTATAGACAACTCTGGTATTATTTGGATAAGACTAAAGCTTTTCATATATCTGATCAGCTTTGTGTTTCTTTTCAGCCTAGGTTTTTAGGTTTGGCTGTTTCCTAGCAAACCATTTCTTCTTTTTGGTATACTTTTTAGGGAAGGAGCCTTCCTTCTTTTAAGGCTCATTCTACTAAAGTTGTGGCTTCTTCTGGTGCTTTCTTCAAGGGTTTGGATACTAATTCTATTCTTGAGGCAGCAACCTGGACTTCTGTGCGTACCTTTACTAAGCACTATTGGTTGGATGTGATTTCTAGGGCCAGAGCTGGCTTTGCCAGGGCCATTGTCCATGGCTTCCTAGAGGGATCTGCTGGTACTTCCTCCTCCCAGTCTTTTTCCTGAGCTATTGTAACGAATACTGCATCAGTGAAATGGAAGGAGATAGTACAGTTGCGTAGAATTTCTTCACTCTCCCTATTGTAATGATACTACAACAGTGAAATGGAAGGACATAGTACAGTTGTGTAGAATCTCCTCACTCTCCCTATTGATAGGCATACTGCAGCAGTGAAATGGAAGGACATAGTGCAGTTGTGTAGAATCTCTTCGCTCTCCCTATTGTAAGGAAAACTGCAACAGTGACATGGAAGGACATAGTACAGTTGTGTAGAATCTCCTCACTCTCCCTTTGTAATGATACTACAGCAGTGATATGGAAGGACATCGTACAGTTGTGTAGAATGTCTTCACTCTCCCTATTGTAATGATACTACAACAGTGAAATGGAAGGACATAGTACAGTTGTGTAGAGTCTCTTCACTCTCTCTATTGTAATGAATACTACAACTGTGAAATGGAAGGACATAGTACAGTTATGTAGAATCTCTTCACTCTCCCTATTGTAATGATACTACAACAGTGAAATGGAAGGACATAGTACAGTTGTGTAGAGTCTCTTCACTCTCTCTATTGTAATGAATACAGCAACAGTGAAATGGAAGGACATTGTACAGTTGTGTAGAATCTCTTCACTCTCCCTATTGTAATGATACTACAACAGTGAAATGGAAGGACATAGTACAGTTGTGTAGAATCTCTTCACTCTCCCTATTGTAATGATACTACAACAGTGAAATGGAAGGACATAGTACAGTTGTGTAGAATCTCTTCACTCTCCCTATTGTAATGATACTACAACAGTGAAATGGAAGGACATAGTACAGTTGTGTAGAATCTCTTCACTCTCTCTAATGTAATGATACTGTAACAGTGAAATGGAAGGACATAGTACAGTTATGTAGAATCTCCTCACGCTCCCTATTGTAATGATACTACAACAGTGAAATGGAAGGACATAGTACAGTTGTGTAGAATCTCTTCACTCTCCCTATTGTAATGATACTACAACAGTGAAATGGAAGGACATAGTACAGTTGTGTAGAGTCTCTTCACTCTCCCTATTGTAATGATACTACAACAGTGAAATGGAAGGACATAGTACAGTTGTGTAGAGACTCTTCACTCTCTCTATTGTAATGAATACTACAACAGTGAAATGGAAGGACATAGTACAGTTGTGTAGAGTCTCTTCACTCTCTCTATTGTAATGAATACAGCAACAGTGAAATGGAAGGACATTGTACAGTTGTGTAGAATCTCTTCACTCTCCCTATTGTAATGATACTACAACAGTGAAATGGAAGGACATAGTACAGTTGTGTAGAATCTCTTCACTCTCCCTATTGTAATGATACTACAACAGTGAAATGGAAGGACATAGTACAGTTGTGTAGAGTCTCTTCACTCTCTCTATTGTAATGAATACTACAACAGTGAAATGGAAGGACACAGTACAGTTGTGTAGAATCTCTTCACTCTGCCTGTTGTGATTATATTACAACAGTGATATGGAAGGACATAATGCAGTTGTGTAGAATCTCTTTTCTCCCTATTGTAAGGAATACTGTAACAGTGATATGGAAGGACATAGTACAGTTGTCTAGAATCTCTTCACTCTCCCTATTGTAATGATACTACAACAGTGAAATGGAAGGACATAGTACAGTTGTGTAGAACCTCTTCACTCTCCCTATTGTAAGGAATACTGTAACAGTGAAATGGAAGGACATAGTACAGTTGTGTAGAATCTCTTCACTCTCTCTAATGTAATGATACTGTAACAGTGAAATGGAAGGACATAGTACAGTTGTGTAGAATCTCTTCACTCTCCCTAATGTAATGAATACAGCAACAGTGAAATGGAAGGACATAGTACAGTTGTGTAGAATCTCTTCACTCTCCCTTTGTAATGATACTACAACAGTGAAATGGAAGGACATAGTGCAGTTGCATAGAATGTCTTCACTCTCCCTATTGTAAGGAAAACTGCAACACTGACATGGAAGGACATAGTACAGTTGTGTAGAATCTCCTCAGTCTCCGTATTGTAATGATACTACAACAGTGAAATGGAAGGACATAGTACAGTTGTGTATAATCTCTTCACTCTCCCTATTGTAATGAATACTGTAACAGTGAAATGGAAGGACATAGTACAGTTGTGTAGAATCTCTTCACTCTCCCTGTTGTAAGGAATACTACAACAGTGAAATGGAAGGACACAGTACAGTTGTGTAGAATATCTTCACTCTGCCTGTTGTGATGATACTACAACAGTGAAATGGAAGGACATAGTACAGTTGTGTAGAATCTCTTCACTCTCCCTGTTGTAATGATACTACAACAGTGAAAGGGAAGGACATAGTACAGTTGTGTAGAATCTCTTCACTCTCCCTATTGTAATGATACTGTAACAGTGATATGGAAGGACATAGTACAGTTGTGTAGAATCTCTTCACTCTCCCTATTGTAATGATACTGTAACAGTGATATGGAAGGACATAGTACAGTTATGTAGAATCTCCTCACTCTCCCTATTGTAGTGATACTACAACAGTGAAATGGAAGGACATAGTACAGTTGTGTAGAATCTCTCTTCTCTCCTATTGTAATGATACTGTAACAGTGATATGGAAGGACATAGTACAGTTGTGTAGAATCTCTTCACTCTCCCTATTGTAATGATACAACAGTGAAATGGAAGTACATAGTACAGTTTTATAGAATCTCTTCACTCTCCCTATTATGATACTACAACAGTGACATGGAAGGACATAGTACAGTTGTGTAGAATTTCTTCACTCTCCCTACTGTAATGATACTGTAACAGTGAAATGGAAGGACATAGTGCAGTTGTGTAGAATCTCTTCAATCTCCCTATTGTAATGATACAGCAACAGTGAAATGGAAGGACATAGTACAGTTGTGTAGAATCTCTTCACTCTCCCTGTTGTAATGATACTGTAACAGTGAAATGGAAGGACATAGTACAGTTGTGTAGAATCTCTTCACTCTCCCTATTGTAAGGAATACTACAACAGTGAAATGGAAGGACATAGTACAGTTGTGTAAAATCTCTTCACTCTCTCTAATGTAATGATACTGTAACAGTGAAATGGAAGGACATAGTGCAGTTGTGTAGAATCTCTTCACTCTCCCTAATGTAATGAAACTACAACAGTGAAATGGAAGGACATAGTACAGTTGTGCAGAATCTCTTCACTCTCCCTATTGTAATGATACTACAACAGTGAAATGGAAGGACATAGTACAGTTGTGTAGAATTTCTTCACTCTCCCTATTGTAATGATACTGTAACAGTGAAATGGAAGGACATAGTACAGTTGTGTAGAATCTCTTCACACTCCCTGTTGTAAGGAATACTACAATAGTGAAATGGAAGGACACAGTACAGTTGTGTAGAATATCTTCACTCTGCCTGTTGTGATGAACAACAGTGATATTGAAGGACATAGTACAGTTGTGTAGAATCTCTTCACTCTCCCTGTTGCAATGATACTACAACAGTGAAATGGAAGGACATAGTACAGTTGTGTAGAATCTCTTCACTCTCCCTATTGTAAGGAATACTACAACAGTGAAATGGAAGGACATAGTACAGTTGTGTAGAATGTATTCACTCTCCCTAATGTAATGATACTGTAACAGTGAAATGGAAGGACATAGTTCAGTTGTGTAGAATCTCTTCACTCTCCCTAATGTAATGATACTACAACAGTGAAATGGAAGGATATAGTACAGTTGTGCAGAATCTCTTCACTCTCCCTATTGTAATGGCACTACAACAGTGATATGGAAGGACATAGTACAGTTGTGTAGAATCTCTTCACTCTCCCTTTTGTAATGATACTACAACAGTGATATGGAAGGACATAGTACAGTTGTGTAGAATCTCTTCACTCTCCCTATCGTAATGATACTGTAACAGTGAAATGGAAGGACATAGTACAGTTGTGTAGAATCTCTTCACTCTCCCTATTGTAAGGAATACTACAACAGTGAAATGGAAGGACACAGTACAGTTGTGTAGAATCTCTTCACTATGTCTGTTGTGATGATACTACAACAGTGATATGGAAGGACATAGAACAGTTGTGTAGAATCTCTTCACTCTCCCTGTTGAAATGATACTACAACAGTGATATGGAAGGACATAGTGCAGTTGTATAGAATCTCTTCACTCTCCCTATTATGATACTACAACAGTGACATGGAAGGACATAGTACAGTTGTGTAGAATCTCTTCACTCTCCCTATTATGATACTACAACAGTGACATGGAAGGACATAGTACAGTTGTGTAGAATCTCTTCACTCTCCCTATTGTAATGAATACTGCAACAGTGAAATGGAAGGACATAGTACAGTTCTGTAGAATCTCTTCACTCTCTCTAATGTAATGATACTGTAACAGTGAAATGGAAGGACATAGTACGGTTATGTAGAATATCTTCACTCTCCCTATTGTAATGATACTGTAACAGTGAAATGGAAGGACATAGTACAGTTATGTAGAATCTCTTCACTCTCCCTAATGTAATGATACTACAACAGTGAAATGGAAGGACCATTGTACAGTTGTGCAGAATCTCCTCACTCTCCCTATTGTAATGGTACTACAACAGTGAAATGGAAGGACATAGTACAGTTGTAGAATTTCTTCACTCTCCCTTTTTCCCTTTTGTAATGATACTACAACAGTGATATGGAAGGACATAGTACAGTTGTGTAGAATCTCTTCACTCTCCCTAATGTAATGATACTACAACAGTGAAATGGAAGGACATAGTACATTTGTGTAGAATCTCTTCACTCTCCCTAATGTAATGATACTACAACAGTGAAATGGAAGTACATAGTACAGTTATATAGAATCTCTTCACTCTCCCTATTATGATACTACAACAGTGACATGGAAGGACATAGTACAGTTGTGTAGAATTTGTTCACTCTCCCTATTGTAATGATACTGTAACAGTGAAATGGAAGGACATAGTGCAGTTGTGTAGAATCTATTCACTCTCCCTAATGTAATGATACAACAACAGTGAAATGGAAGGACACAGTACAGTTGTGTAGAATCTCTTCACTCTCCCTATTGTAATGATACTACAACAGTGACATGGAAGGACATAGTACAGTTGTGTAGAATCTCTTCACTCTCCCTATTGTAATGGTACTACAACAGTGAAATGGAAGGACATAGTGCAGTTGTGTAGAATTTCTTCACTCTCCCTACTGTAATGGTACTACAACAGTGAAATGGAAGGACATAGTACAGTTGTGTAGAATCTCTTTACTCTCTCTATTGTAAGGGATACTACAACAGTGAAATGGAAGGACATAGTACAGTTGTGTAGAATCTCTTCACTCTCCCTATTGTAATGATACTGTAACAGTGAAATGGAAGGACATAGTACAGTTGTGTAGAATCTCTTCACTCTCCCTATTGTAAGGAATACTACAACAGTGAATTGGAAGGACACAGTACAGTTGTGTAGAATCTCTTCACTCTGCCTGTTGTGATGATACTACAACAGTGATATGGAAGGACATAGTACAGTTGTGTAGAATCTCTTCACTCTCCCTGTTGTAATGATACTACAACAGTGAAATGGAAGGACATAGTACAGTTGTGTAGAATCTCTTTACTCTCCCTATTGTAAGGAATACTACAACAGTGAAATGGAAGGACATAGTACAGTTGTGTAGAATCTCTTCACTCTGCCTGTTGTGATGATACTACAACAGTGATATGGAAGGACACAGTACAGTTGTGTAGAATCTCTTCACTCTGCCTGTTGTAATGATACTACAACAGTGAAATGGAAGGACATAGTACAGTTGTGTAGAATCTCTTCACTCTCCCTGTTGTAATCAGTACTACAGCAGTGAAATGAAAGGATATAGTGCAGTTGTATAGAATCTCTTCACTCTCCCTGTTGTGATGAACACTGCATCACTGAAATTAAAGGACATAGTACAGTTGTGTAGAATCTCTTCACTTTCCCTGTTGTAATGATACTACAACAGTGATATGGAAGGACATAGTGCAGTTGTGTAGAATCTCTTCACTCTCCCTATTGTAATGATACAACAGTGAAATGGAAGGTCATAGTACAGTTGTGTAGAATCTCTTCACTCTCCCTATTGTAATGATACTACAACAGTGAAATGGAAGTACATAGTACAGTTGTATAGAATCTCTTCACTCTCCCTATTATGATATTACAACAGTGACATGGAAGGACATAGTACAGTTGTGTAGAATCTCTTCACTCTCCCTATTATGATACTACAACAGTGACATGGAAGGACATAGTACAGTTGTGTAGAATCTCTTCACTCTCTCTAATGTAATGATACTGTAACAGTGAAATGGAAGGACATAGTACGGTTATGTAGAATATCTTCACTCTCCCTATTGTAGTGATACTACAACAGTGAAATGGAAGGACATAGTACAGTTGTGTAGAATCTCTTCACTCTCCCTGTTGTAATGATACTACAACAGTGATATGGAAGGACATAGTACAGTTGTGTAGAATCTCTTCACTCTCCCTGTTGTAATGATACAACAGTGAAATGGAAGGACATAGTACAGTTATGTAGAATCTCTTCACTCTCCCTATTGTAATGATACAACAGTGAAATGGAAGGACATAGTACAGTTGTGTAGAATCTCTTCACTCTCTCTAATGTAATGATACTGTAACAGTGAAATGGAAGGACATAGTACAGTTGTGTACAATCTCTTCACTCTCCCTATTGTAATGATACTACAACAGTGATATGGAAGGACATAGTACAGTTGTGTACAATCTCTTCACTCTCCCTAATGTAATGATACTGTAACAGTGAAATGGAAGGACATAGTACAGTTGTGTAGAATCTCTTCACTCTCCCTATTGTAATGATACTACAACAGTGAAATGGAAGGACATAGTACAGTTATGTAGAATCTCTTCACTCTCCCTAATGTAATGAATACTGCAACAGTGAAATGGAAGGACATAGTACAGTTGTGTAGAATCTATTCACACTCCCTATTGTAAGGAATACTGTAACAGTGAGATGGAAGGACATAGTACAGTTGTGTACAATCTCTTCACTCTCCCTAATGTAATGATACTACAACAGTGAAATGGAAGGACATAGTACAGTTGTGTAGAATCTCTTCACTCTCCCTATTGTAATGATACTACAACAGTGATATGGAAGGACATAGTGCAGTTGTGGTAGTATCTCTTCACTCTCCCTGTTGTAATGATACAACAGTGAAATGGAAGGACATAGTACAGTTATGTAGAATCTCTTCACTCTCCCTACTGTAATGAATACTACAACAGTGAAATGGAAGGACATAGTACAGTTGTGTAGAATCTCTTCACTCTCCCTAATGTAATGATACTGTAACAGTGAAATGGAAGGACATAGTACAGTTGTGTAGAATCTCTTCACTCTCCCTATTGTAATGATACTACAACAGTGA
This sequence comes from Protopterus annectens, assembly GCF_019279795.1. Taxonomy (NCBI): domain Eukaryota; kingdom Metazoa; phylum Chordata; order Ceratodontiformes; family Protopteridae; genus Protopterus; species Protopterus annectens. The sequence continues at coordinate 396,840,436 of NC_056740.1, read as the reverse complement.
AATGGAAGGACATAGTACAGTTGTGTAGAATCTCTTCACTCTCCCTATTGTAATGATACTACAACAGTGAAATGGAAGGACATAGTACAGTTGTGTAGAATCTCTTCAGTCTCCCTATTGTAATGATACTACAACAGTGAAATGGAAGGACATAGTACAGTTGTGTAGAATCTCTTCACTCTCCCTATTGTAATGATACTACAACAGTGATATGGAAGGACATAGTACAGTTGTGTAGAATCTCTTCACTCTCCCTTTTGTAATGATACTACAACAGTGATATGGAAGGACATAGTACAGTTGTGTAGAACCTCTTCACTCTCCCTATTGTAATGATACTGTAACAGTGATATGGAAGGACATAGTACAGTTATGTAGAATGTCTTCACTCTCCCTATTGTAATGATACTGTAACAGTGAAATGGAAGGACATAGTACAGTTGTGTAGAATCTCTTCACTCTCCCTACTGTAATGATACTGTAACAGTGACATGGAAGGACATAGTACAGTTGTGTAGAATCTCTTCACTCTCCCTATTATAATGATACAACAGTGAAATGGAAGGACATAGTACAGTTGTGTAGAATCTCTTCACTCTCCCTAATGTAATGATACTGTAACAGTGATATGGAAGGACATAGTACAGTTGTGCAGAATCTCTTCACTCTCCCTCTTGTAATGGTACTACAACAGTGAAATGGAAGGACATAGTACAGTTGTGTAGAACCTCTTCACTCTCCCTAATGTAATGATACTGTAACAGTGAAATGGAAGGACATAGTACAGTTGTGTAGAACCTCTTCACTCTCCCTATTGTAATGATACTACAACAATGAAATGGTATTTGGTAGTGAATGTTCTGTACTCTGGCTCACTGGTGTGTATATATGGCATTGGCTGCTGGGAAAGGTCACTGGCTGGCAACATGTATGTGTTGATATAGTTGTAGATTAGGCTCTTGTTAGTAATTAAGACAAGGTGAGTTGCTTTGTGTACGTACTTGTACTGTCTTTTGGACTGTAACCCTTTAGTGTCAGTGAGTATTTTGTATTTTAGATTCAAAATATGTCAGTCAGTTTGTGTCGTTGAACTCTGTTAGCATTGGTTGTGGTAAGCTTTGTACCTGCAGTGCTCTGTCTTTATAGTTGTCTAGTGTAAACATAGTATTTTTTTATTTTAAAGTAAATATCCACAACTCACTGTTTTTTAATTTGGCATATAACTGTTGGAATTAAGTTCATATTTCCAGTTTCTGATGCCTAATTTACCTGGGATATAAATTTAAAATGGAAGTTTACCTAATGACCACTTGGCAAAACTTAGCAGGAATCTGTAGAATTGGCATTTCGTCCTGCTACATTCTACTTACTAGCTCTATGCAAACTAGCTAAAAGGGAATACATGTCCAAGAGGCTTCTATATTGGCTGTCCAAAAGATTAAAAAAAGTTCCCCCAACCTGATACACCTTTTAAGCAAGTAATATGAATCTGTCTTACTGCCATACAGCTGCATATTGTCACACTCTGTTCATAAATGTAGTCATCTGTTTTGGCAAGGAAAGGCTAGCATATTAACAATAAACCACCAGAAAGTAAATTTGGCATCTGTCCCTGTTTATGTTCAAGTACATCAGCTGGCCTCTTCTCAGATTCCTTTTCCCCTGTAAACGAGGCCTTGATTACGTCAAAAGCCTCTCTAAAGGAAATCGCATCACTTCCCAACTACTTGGCTTCAGCGTTTTGGATTTTTCAGAGCATTCTTTTGCTGTTAGTGTTCTAATGCACAGAGTAGCACTTTTCTGTCACTTTTAATCAAATAGCTTTTCTTCCAGTTTCATGATAGATCTGTGTCCTTTTATTATGCTTTTGTAATCTATCTCTGAAAAACAAACATGCATCTATAATGACATGGAGAAAGCGTTTTATTTACATTAGTACAGCCATTTCCACAGTACTGCATAATCTCTGGCAGTGATTACAAGTTACTGTGGAGCTGTAGACCACTGAAAAAATGCATGGGGGTTGTTGCACATTTGTAGCTGTTCTGATCCTCCAAATACGTGTCCATACAGTTTGCCCACATCTGAAACCATTGCAGCTGATGCGGTCCTAACCCTCTGCCTGGTGTTATGAGCTGTCAGGTGCCAGAGACTGTCCTTTGTTATACTGACCAATGCATTTGTCCACAGGGAGTATGCCCCCCCAACACTTATTGTATGCATCTGAAGCCAAAAAATAAGTGTACACTAGTTGGGGGAGAGCACACCTTCTAAATTATCACAAAGCATGAACATATTGTTAGAGGAAGAAGAGTTTATCTGAGGACGGGTACAATGGATAAAACAATATAAAACTACCTGTGGCTTAGCAGGCAGCCTTTCCCAGTCATAGGGTCTCACGATGAACAAACATAAGCAGCATATGCAGGTATTATGGAGACGTATTTTGAAGCATTAGAGGGGCACGTTTGTGTGTTATTTACTGTTTATTTATTTATTTTTTTTATTTTACATTTGTTGACCGGGCTAGGCTAGCTGGAGAAATTTCCATTTTCAGTAGCGGCCCGGGGAGAAAAGCTCCACAGAGTGAGATACATACAGAAAATGTAACATTTTGCATACTGCATAGTTTTCACTTTTTTGCGACATTATCTTAATTTATTTTCCTATGATGTACTGAAGTTCTGTTTTTTTTGTTAGTCAGACTGTGAAAAAACAAAGAATTGAAAACTAATATTTTGATCTAGGCTAATTTTAACTGCTTCTCTGAATGCAGCTTGTGTTGAATGAAACTCAGTTAGTGAAAAAAGTTGTGTACTTTTTCAGGGCAGTATAGGTCATTGGTGGTACGGCGAAATACACCATTTCCCATTTGATTTGCAGTTTGACCAAATAACTGAAAACTACAACTCTCTCACACCATTTTCAGCCAACCGACTTACTCCCTTGAACAGCTCTTTTTGAGCTAAACTCACAGAACTGACTAATCCTGAAACCAACAGAATAGTTTATCTATTTTGTTAGCTGGGTAGGTGTCACTAGAGCAGGTGCTATTTTACACGACTGACTCAGAAAGACAGATCTAACAAAGAACGTTTGTAAAGTACAAAAGTACAATAGCACACCTTTCACATAAAATCACTAATTTCACAAAAATTCTAAAATACTTCAGCATGTCGTTCTGTGTAAACACTGTATCATAGGATATGATTACATCTGTGAATAAGTTTTAAGAATATGCATTTTTAAAAAATATTTTTACATGTTCTAGAGTCCAGTTACAGAGGGTGTAAAGCAAGTTTTGTGAGCCTACATCATCAGTTGCAGTGACGGTCTAGAGCCAGTTTTGCCTGGGTACGCTGTATATTGTTGGGCCTTTACCATTTGGTTGCAGTAAACCTGCATCTCTTGTAGTGTTTGAGCCTACATCACTTGGTTACATTGTATACTGTGAAGCCTGCATCCTGTCATTGTAGCAGACCAAAATACTGTAACTGTTTTGGATGTACGTGCCTATATGCAGGATTCATTTATCCTGCGCATGCTGTACTATTTTGAGGTTTGCTTTATTTACCCTTGCACACAGTTTTCTAAATCCCCCCCATCACACAAGATTTTTGGAACTGTTTAGCACACAGAAAACCAGACGACATGACCAGCATTCGAAGGGCACCAATAATCTAAACACTGAGGATCCCTGTCTTACATCTCCCATTTTTTGAAGCAAAAATAATTGACATTGTGAGGTAGACGTTTCCAGTATCATTCATTAAAGTCTACAGACTTTGCATTGTGTCTTAATAATATGCATACATTTTCACATCAGTTTGTCACTCTTTTTGTTAAACTTTTGTTTGTAGTATACCACGTTCCTACTGGAAGTGGACAGAGTTATGTTCCACTTGGTATTTCAATTACATGCTAATTAGATGCCAAGATTTTTAGCTAGATGTACCTACTTTTCTAGAGTCTTTGTATATATATTTACAAATGGCTGCAAGTTAAACAGTATGCATTGCACTGAGCATTACTGGCCCTTTCTTTCCTGCTTGTAGTGAACATTAGTCAGCTTGCATCTCCTAGTTACACTGAGCATTACAGAGCCTGCATTTCCTGCTTGGACGGAATATTAATCAGCCTGCATTTCCTGTGAGTTGATCTGCTTTGGTCAAGATCTGAGATTATATGATTTCTTATGTAGATTGCTATGCTTCTGTACAAGCCCAATGTTTGTGCAAAGCTGCTCTCCTGGCAGTGCCATGGCTTAAAACTCAATATGAAAAAATGCATTTTAGTACCTTTGGGAAGTTGGCCACCCCAGGTAACTATATCATCAATAAAACGCCCTTAAAAGTCAATTCACTAGTCAGGTATCTAGGAACTCGTGTAGATATAACCTAGCCTTCAATCGTGTGTGTCCAAGATGGCAAGAAAATCCTTCTATATTGCTCAACTTATAAGCAAGGGCATGGCATTTAGGTCCAGAGAGGTCACTTTACTAGGCCCACATCAGACCCATCATAGAATATAATACCCTTTCTGGTGTGTACCTAACTAGACACATGCAACCAATGGAAAATCCACAAAGGTTCCTTGTAAAAAGAATATAAGGAATAAACACAATGTCCTGTGCTGATCACCTCAAATCCCTGTTTACTCGGTATCATACAGACATCTGAGAGTTGATCTTTGCCGGGCATACAAGGCATCCCTGAATCCTGTTTTAATGAATTTTTTGCACATCCGCAAAACAAACAGCATCAGAAATACTAGATTAAAAGACCCAAATGTTGCTTGCAACATAAATAGGACATGTTGGAGAGATGGATATAGTTCTCAGAGAATTCCCATTCTCTGGAACAGGTTCTCCCCATCCATGTGAAGCAGAGTTCCTCACCATCCCTATCCCTGTTTAAGCACAACTTGGACCAATGAATGGGTAATCAGAATTTCACTCCTGGTCTGGTGCCTATGTCTCTGATGGACAGAGGCAGTTAGTAAATCACCCCTATATAAATCAAATTTTTAGGTCACATTTGGGTTGCAGGCTTATAAAGGCCATAGAGGTATTTAGCCTAGTATTACACCTATGAACCTATAAAGTAATTAGAGGCAAGTGGAGACATAAGAGAAAAAGAAAGAAAACAAAAGATGTGATAAATGCCACCACATAAAATTTAAAAAAAATGTAGTTCCATGGGACTAGACATCGTGCCTTAGACGTCCTTTATACAAAAACAAGGAAGACCTAAATGAACAGTATCAATACTGTTAAAATAATTAGCATGTGTGCGTACCCCGTAACTATGGAAACAAGCTGTAGTGGTAGCAGTTCAAAAACAGAGGTCATGTCAGAGCCAAACAGTTTTAGATCCATCAGCCTGGCCAGTTTTGTATGTAATATTATGGTTGATCAAATGGGCACTGAGGACCATGTGTGTTTAAGTGGTGGTCTTGCGTTTTGGAAAGGTAGCACTTGAGAGCTTTAGCAATATGATCTGTCATCCCTTCAACACTGTTTGACATAAATGAATATGAATGTAATAGTTAAAGCATTAACTGCCAACCCCTTTGTAATTCAATGGGTGAAACACTGCTTAAGCGATAGGACACAAGTCAGGGTAGGATTACCTGTGTATTCCAATGGTTGTTTTCAGTGGGATCCCAGGGGGGCCTTTCACTATAGCCATTTTTTGGCTATTCTCTGATTTAAAAGTGTGAAGTGGTTTCTGGATAACCAAATATGTTGACTGAAAACTGTGCATAATTACTTTGAAGAAAGATACCTAACAGAATAGTAGTTATAGTAGTAATGGCCCTCCCATTTAATAATGCAAGAAATTTTAGCATCATGAAACTTGAGAAAAAAAGAAATACATCATTAGAAAAATTGTCAAAACATAAAAATGACACTATCAATAAATATCAGGAATGGTGTTAGATAGTATTTTTTTTTTATTTGCATGAGGTCAGTCAGTGTCAGTGCTGTAACAGGTAGCACATTTGCATTTGTTGCAGAAGGCTATGGGTTCTACTCCCACACCAGGTAGAATGATTATTGACACTGCACTGCAGCATAAAGGAGGTGTTGCCATCTTGAGTGTGTCATCCTTCAGATGAGATGTTAAATTCTGGTCCCATCTGCTCAAATTTTTGGTAGCTCAGGTGGATGTAAAAGATACCACAGCACCTATCATACAGAGTAGGGGTCCTTTATTAATATACAAAAAAAATATACAAATATATTTACATGTATTCATAATTTTACTTGCAGTCATACTAAATGCTCATCCCTATTAGACCTCCACTCCTTTTTCTATAACGATCATCTGATTTTACTTAATGTTTCTATAAATCCATTTATCCTTAAACATGGCTGATCAAGTTCGCAGACGACTGCAAGCTGGGAGCCATTATTAACTCACCAAGTGATGTAGACATCCTAAAGAAAGGCCTCACTGAGACCAATGATTGGTGTCAAAACCATGACCTTAAGCTTAATGCCAAAAATCGGGTGATCACCCCCTTTGAGAAAAACTCAGTTCCCACTAATTACCACATTGATGGGAGCCCACTGAAAACAGAAGGCATTATAAGAGATCTGGGGACACAGGTTGTCAGCAACCTCTCATTCAACCACCACATTGCCACTGTGGTCAGAAAGTCCTTCTTTGTGGCACATCTCATTACCAAAGGTTTTGCATCCAGGAAGAAAGAGGTCATGACATCTGTGCAGTGACAGAGACCTGGTTCAAAGCTCCAGAGAGCACCCCTGCATTACCAGGCTACAATTCATATCACACCTTTCGGCCACCTAACCCAGAACGAAGCACTAAAGGTGGAGGCATGTCCATATTCATTAAGGATATCCACACCTCCAGGCTAGTTGCACAGCATAATGCATCCGAGATTATCCAAGTGCAACTAACTCTGGGCAAGACTGCAATCCAAATTGTAGCTTGCTACAGACCCCCCCACCATGCCCCAAGATTCCCACTCCTCATTTCTTGATACACTGGAAAGTATTAGGGTACAACCCAACACCCTAATAATGGGCGATTTCAACTACCCCACCATTAACTGGGAAAACTACTCATGTACCAACTCTTTTGCTCAACGTTTTCTAGAATTCATAAATTCCAACGCATTGGATCAACTTATTCACATCCCCACCAGGGGCAGCAATATCCTAGACCTGGTCATTACCAACATGGGAAACCAGAGGTCAATTCCTCGTTGGTCAGATCCGACCACAAGCTAATCAGCCTAGACATCCACATTCCACCCCCACCCCCAATTAGTGAAACCATCGTAAAAAACTTCTCCAAAGCCAACTTCACACTTCTTAAGACAGAAGTGGCAAACGTCATGACACCCATGCAGACGGACAATAGAGGTATGACTGCTGAATCCTACACAAATGCACTTTATAAGCACTTACATGAGTGCATGGATCATGCTATCCCTAATAGAACCAAGATGTTATCTTCCAAAAAAAGGAAGCCAATCTGGTGGTCCTCTGCCATAAACAAACTCTACAACAGAAGAAAGAAACTGTTGCAAAAAAGAGTAAATTCCCATGACTGGGGGAACTCCCTGGTCAACCTCAGTAAGAAGCTGAGATCCCTCATAAAATCCTCCAAAGCTAGTTACAAAAACAAAATTGCCACGGACTCTAAAGACAACCACAAAGCATTCTATAGCTATGTCAAGAATCTCAATGGGAAAGCTCAGATCTGCTCTGAGTTACAGCACAATGGCACTAAATATACAGAACCAACTGACATTGCCAACATCCTAGCAGATAGGTTCAGTGCTAACTTTACCCCCCTCTAACCCCCTAGAGGGCCCATCTCTATACCGGAAGAATGCATAGTTCCTATAATCATGGCTGCACAGGTAAAAAAAAACACACTCTCCAAAGCCAAGAACACAGCATCCATGGGACCTGTCAATATCCCAGGCTGCATTCTACATGAACTACAGAATGAACTGGCACCCTACCGAAGTACCATGTTCAATCATAGCCTCACATTAGGCTTTGTACCCACTGAATAGCGCACCATGACTGTTATCCCACTCCACAAAGAGGGGGGAGCCACGATGGACCCCGGGAACTACCGCCCCATTAGCCTGACTAGCCTTGTCTGCAAGGCCATGGAACGTATCATTGTGGATCTCATAAACAAAGACATTGGTAATCTCCAAACTCTGGACCCTACCCAGTTTGGATTTGTAAAAGGCAGATCATGTCTCCTAAACCTGATTGACTTCTTTGAAACAGTCACCAAAGCCATAGATGAGGGTAAAATGGTTCACACAGCTTATCTAGATCTCGCCAAGGCTTTCGACACCATCCCCCACTCTGGAATTATAGATAAGCTCACTAAACTAGGTATAAATCCCTATGTCACAAGATGGGTTGCCAACTGGCTCATGGACAGAACCCACACTGTGAAAGTAGCGGATTCCAAATCCGACTTCAGACCAGTGACAAGTGGAGTACCACAGGGTTCAGTCCTGGGTCCTCTCCTGTTTGGTATCTACTTCAATGAAGTGCAGGCTAACACAGAAGGTCTTTGGCTAACAAAGTTTGCAGATGACTGCAAACTAGGAGCCATAATCGAAACTCCTAACGATGTGGACAAACTACAAAAGGGCCTCACTAAGACAGATACCTGGTGTCAAAGCCATGGCCTGAAGCTCAATGCCAAAAAGTGTATTGTCATCCCCTTTGGTAAAAACTCTGTACCCATGAACTACCACATAGCTGGTAGTCTACTTAATGCCAAAAATGTGATGAGACCTTGAGACACAGGTGGACAGTAGTCTCTCCTTTGATAATCACATCGCCACAGTGGTCAGGAAATCCTTCTACGTGGCTCCTCTCATCACAAAAGGATTCTTATCCAGAAAAAAAGAGGTCATTGTTCCCCTCTACTCATCACTCATTAGACCCATTACAGAGTACAATGCCCCTTTTGGTATGTACCTCACAAGACATCTACAACAACTGGAAAGACCACAGAAATACCTCACAAAGAGGATTACTGGCCTCAAACAGATGCCCTACGCAGACTGTCTAAAAAAAACTGCAGCTTTACTCCATCGCATATCGCCTACTCAGGGGCGATCTCTGTCTAACATACAAAGCTATGTCAAACCCAGAGCTGTTGGACATGCTCCACTTAAAGAAATCCCACTACCTCCTAGCTACACGCTCTAGGGACCTAAACCTTGTCACCACAATAAACAGAACATGCTGGAGGGATAGATTCCTGTCCCAGAGACTTCCCATACTCTGGAACAGACTACCTATCTATGTCAAACAGAGCTCCTCATTAGCACTCTTCAAGAAAAATCTTGATGATTGGATGGGAAATGGGAAATTCACCCCAGGGATCACTTCTGTGGCTCTACTCGACAGGGGCACAGGAAAATAATTTTCTTGGGTGGCGAAAGCCAGGGTACATTTTTTGGCCAGGCTTATATAGGCCCTAGGGCCAATAGCCTAGTACCTACCTGTGAACCTACTCTTCCCTCATTAGGCCAGTCATAGAGTATAATGTCCCATTTGGCATGTAGCTCACTAGACACATGCAACAGCTGGAAAGATCACAAAAGTACCCCATGAAGAGGATACTAGGCCTTAAACACATGTCCTACATGGACAGACTCAAAAAACTCCAGCTATTCTCTGTCTCATATTGTCTACTAAGAGGCAATCTCTGCTTGACTTACAAAGACATGTCTGACCCAGCTCTGTTAGAAATGCTATATCTAAAGAAATCCCAATCCCACCATACCACACGCTCCAGACACCTCAACCTCATTATCGCAATCAAGAGAACATGCTGGAGGGATAGGTTCATAACCCAGAGACTGCCCATGCTGTGGAACAAACTTCCCATATATGTCAAGCAGAGCACGTCACTGGACGTCTTCAAGAGAAATCTTGATGAGTGGATGGGAAATAGAAAGTTCACCCCAGGGATCACTCCAGTGGCTCTATTTGATAGAGGCACTGGGAACTAACGTCAGACGACACAATACCAAGGCACTTCTATGGGCTAGGCTTGTAAAGGCTCCAGGGCCATTAGCCTAGTACACACTTATGAACCTATGAACACATTTTCATATTGTTTCATTCCACATATCCTATATGACATAAAATAACTTTTTATCTATTCTTTTAACATATTCTTTACATCTGCTCTTATAATATCCATATTTAATCATATCCATGTTTATTTTATCCACTTCTTTTATATCTTCAAAAATATTCTTTACATAGTTTTTCCCATAACTTTTTTACTCTTTTACATTTCAAAAACACATGTTCAGTAGTGTCTTCTTCATGGCAATATAAACATATTTTATCACTTTTCTTTTTGTATGGCATGTTTTCTTTTACTGGTAATTTATCTATTATCAGTCTCCAAAACAAATCTTGACATTCTACTTTCTGATTACACCATTCACTTCTTAGTTTTATAGTTTTAATTTTTTTCAACTGTTAGATTTTCCCATGATTTTGCACGATAAGATGTTATCATTACATTCTTATAATTTTCTTTTTTGTTCTATTTAATCAATTTTTATTTTACATAAAAATATTTTATTTGGTAACAGTCTTATTTGCAAATTATTACTTCTTTTATCCGAATTTAGATTTTTGCAATTATTGTAATGTCATCTACATATGTTAATAGAATGGGATTTTTAACCCTTCAGTTGATACATACCCTCCCTTCTTCATTACGTGATTTATTTCACATACTATCACATTCATAACTAATGCAAAGAGTATACAACTCACCACTCTTCATATGCACCTCTTGGCTTAACCAGACATTTACAAATATTTTTACTTAGTTATTACTATAAGCTGACATACATAATTTCCTAACTTTCTCACTTATATTCTTTCATTATGCCCCATAAGATTTAATGTCCAATTGTATCAAATACCTTAAGGTCTCCTATCATGATTTTCAATTATTTTCTATTCATAATACGATCCGTTATTTCTCTATCGTTAATAATCCTTGACGACCCTTCCCCTCTACGATCTTATAATCATTGTTATTCAATCAGTCTTCAGTTTGTCTTCTACTTTCCTTCTTCCATATGAATTTAAAATTTCCACTACAAAATTGTTTATACATAAAACCTTCATTTAACCATATTTTTTATCAGTCTCTTAAATGTTTATACATTTCATACTCTATCCTGTCTGGTACTGCAGCCGAATCTGTATTTACTTGTCCTACTACTTTATCTAGATCATGTAAAGACATTTCCCTTTCCAACTACTTTTTCTATTAACGTTTTTTACTTTCCATGTTTTGTTTTCACTACCTTCTTTTTCTTTAAACATTTATTGTCTATATTGTACTACACTATTTATAATCTTTTCCTGAGTTCTTTCTATTTCTCTTTTTACATTTTGTCTCATTACACTACCATCTTCCTTTACTAATATTTTTAAGGAACTCAATACCGTTCTTTTTCCATGTAAAAATATTTTTGCTTGTATAACAATTCTTGAATTTTTTCTTTATTTTTTTCATACAATTATTTTTCTTTGTCAAAGTACTTCCTATCATGTTGTAAATCTTCCAAAGCATTATTGTATGTTCTTTTTACATTTTTCTTTCTCAACTTTTCTGTCATCATATTGCCACTGTACAACATTTTTTTTTATATTTTTCCTTAACTATCCTCCATCCTAATATGATCTTTCCATAACTGTATTACTAATCGCTTTTCTTCTTCATTCCATGCTTTCTTGTTTATCCGTTTTATTCTTTTGTTTATTTGTATATGCTCCTTGTTTTCTTTTATCTCTAGCCATATTGCAAGATGAACAAAAAATCCTGTTTCAGCTATCTCCCCTTTTCCTACAACTTAAACTTTGTCCCAGAGTTTTAATTTACCACATCTTATAACATTTTAAATCATTTCCTTTCTTTTTACACTTGCTTCTTAAGTCACAGTTGGTCTCCTGTTCTTATAATAATTATATTCATCACTACACATTCTAAAATTTAATGAAATAAACTTTCTTAGAATATGGCTATTCCAGAGCAACTAACTTTGGGCGGCATGGTGCCAGGGAATCTTCTTGGGCTAGGCTCCAGGGCCATTAGCCTAGTACACACCTATGAACTTAATCTCTTGTTTCCTGAATTCCAGATTCTTTCCTTCCCAATTTCTCTGTTTGTAATGTTTCTTCATATGTTAAAATATTCTGTATTCTACTATAATTACATCTACATCACATGTATTACACCACTTCAAAATCCCTTTTCTTATTATTATATCCTTAATACTTTTCACATTTACGGAAAACACTCAAAAATGTTCATTTTCCCTTTTTCTTTAGATTCATGGTTGTATAACTCCATAGCTAATTGCTAGGCTAGCTGCCATAATGGGCCATTCCAAGCTTATCCTCTTTCCCTCAAAACGGTAGAAATCAAGCACTGTACCTTGTGTCTGTGATTCAGACACCTTAAACATTATACCAACCTCCAGCCATTAGTTGTATGTATTTTTTCATCTATTTCCTTTCTTTTTTTTTTGTACTTATCCCTTGAAATTTTATTTTTCTATCTTTTGCCCTTTTACCAACAGAATTCTTTTTCCTTTTTACTACCTCCACCACTTCTTTCAAAACCTTCTTCTGTGTCCTCTTTACTATTTATTCCTCATTTAATTTTTCTATTTCTACTACTTCTAAAATTACTTCTCTTTGTTCATTTTTTTCTCCTTCCTTACTCATATTTTCATTTTTGCAATCCATCCATAAATGTCCAATTTTGCTACATTTATAATATTTTAATTGACTGATGTTCTTCGTGTTTCACTGTTGCAGTTATCACCTATGGGTTATTCCTGCTGTGGTAACCCTTGGCCAGCCTGAATACCAGAGTCAATGTTTTTCTGTGTGAGCTGCTGTTGCCTGTAGACTGACGTCAGGTCGTCAGTGCTATAAAGTAAGGCAACTGACTCCATTACATCAAGTCTTTCTTGCCGTGGAGCCCCTAGTAGAAGCAGTTTGCAAGTGTGCCAGTCAGTAGCTACCAGAGTTCGTATCACAGCTAAAAACATTTAACGCTAAATACCCCGTTGGGGATCTCCATTTCTTGCATTAACCGATGTCCGAAAAAGTTAACAATTGTCTCGTCTGTGGAAAGCAAATCCCACACCGAGACTTCCATTCTTACTGTGTCACTTGTTTAGGCCCAGACCACGACTTAGCCCGCTGTCGATTCTGTGCTGTCTTTAATGTGAGAACTATTCGCCCGAGAGCTCTTTTTGTAGATAGCTATTTTCATCCTCCGTCTTCTGATATGGCGTCGGTTAGCCAACCTTCAGCAGAACCTCAGAAAAAGCGTAAGGTTAAGGATAGAGACGGACCTCACAAGGCCAAGCCTTCCGACGACTCCTTCGTTAAATGGTCATCAGTACTCTGCAATTCAGTGAGGCGCTTTCGCAGCCCCTGATGCCCGATGCGATTGCCATGCAGGCATCTACTGAGACCCTTTCGGAGTCTGGTATGCCACAGAAGTCTTCTTCGTCTTCAGAACTTTTTGCTGTCTCTGCCTCAGTTGAGTCCGGAGCCTCTAACCAGGTACCGGCTTCCGAGGATCTCTTTTGCACTACCGATTCCGATCAGAAACAGACATCTTCTCACCCAACTACTGCTAATCTCAGACCGATGACTTCTCTTAGGCCTAGAAGCCAGGCCACCCCTAGGAAATCTTCCTGTAGCCACCATCTTCCTCCCACTCCTCCATCCCAGGCTCAGATGCTTAAGATGGCTGAAGATCTTATTTCCCTTATCAGGGGCAGTCGGGCCTCCTCTTCTAAAAGAAAAAGATTCTCTTCTCCTGAATTATTGACAGAGCAAGATCCTGAGGAATCAGATTATTCATACTTAGAAGAGGATCAACAGCCTCTTACTGCTTATGAGGATTCAGATGCAGAGGAATCCATCCCTTCTGCCTCCCCACCTGAAGACTTTTCCTTTGGGGAAACCCTCCATACCCTCTGGGAGCATTTCCAATGGGAATCTCAGGACTTCCCTCAGTCCAAGAAAAGGGTATGAGAATTTCTAGACTTTCCTCAGCACAAACCCCTTGCCATCCCCCTGTTTTAAATTGTGCTCTATTTAGGCTTCATTCATAAAGTAAATAGTTCACACTACAGATATTTTCATAAGACTGCTGAATAAGGTAAAGACAATGCAATTCCTAAATTTCAAACTGAGAGAAGGGAAAGTGCATTTGATGCTCTTCTTTGGGTTCCATTGTGTCAAATCTGAAGCACCAGAGATCAGAACAAGATCCGGGTAGAAAGAAATGGGTAAATGCCTCCTCAGTGGTTGGCTGTGACTCTGCTATGAAAGTTACCACTATAGCAGGCAAGCAGTCTCTCAGACAGGTGGAAAAGATGCAAGTCACATTGGCCTAAATCAGCCGCAGTATTTTTGGCAAGATTATTTGAAAGGAGGAGTCCTTTTTAGTGTACAGCTCAACTTTGGAATTTTCCATATCAAGTTGGTCACATCTTTGTCAGTCCATGCCTCCTTGCCACATTTCAGATATGCATGAAATAATTTATAACTTGCCTTTTTCTGTCTATAAATCTTTGAGTAAATTGCTTTAATCTACATCCCACATCACAAAACAAAGTGTTCCTATAATGCACTCTCTAGAGCTGCAACCACAGGTACTTAATATTTCCCTACATAAAGATGTCCTTTTAGTAGCCTGTCGGTGAAAGTCATAAAGCACTTAGAGGGAAGGGGCAAGCTAATGCAGGGAGTAAAACAACTTTTCAGTCAACGTTCCTTATGTATAGCAGAAACTGTCTTTCTAGCATTGGGCCCTTTTTCAGGAAACCTTTTAAGCAAGGGTAGCAAAAGTCTGGAAAAGAACCATACAAGAAGAAATGGCAGGGGGACACCAAAGAAAAGGCAATGGCTTCTAGAGCCCTGCCCAGTCAAAAAAGTATATGACTAAGCATTCCTTTCTGTCCCCCACCCCACAAAATTACTTTTACCCTGTCTCTGACCATGCCTTTGTGGAGATGAGCAACATCCAGTAGTTGGGTACTGTATTTACAGATGACAGTGGATGTCCTTTCTTCCAAAATCAGGAATCGCTCCTCAGCTAAAAAGTCAGACGTTCTTGTTTCCTTAGATTCTTTCAGATATGTTTACAGAACCTGTTACCAGTTTGTCTGGGGAAAAGGGTTTTATTCCAGCCTACTTCTAGTACCCAAAAGAGAAGGTATCTGGAGATCATTATTAGGTCTTTCTGGCCTAAAAAAAATTCCAAAGTTCAATATGTTAACCTACCAATCTCTTTTTACCTTTCTTCAAATCACACCTTTTTTGTAAATCTGGATCTCAAAGATGCTTACCATCATGTCAATCCACAAAACATCGTGGATTACTTATTTGTTGCATCTGGGTTACATTTTCAATTTACAGCTTTATTTATTTAAATTTATTTTATTTAACATTTGTTTACCGGGAAAGTCTGACTGGCACAGGTCCTTTTTTAGCGGAAGCCTGGGGAGAAAAGCTCCACGAGTAACAGTAAATTTTAATGCACACAGTACAATAATCAGTAAAGTATAAAGTAAATAAAATGTAGTATACGTAAGAAAATACAAATTTGTTACATCTTGACAACAAACCTACGCTTTGAACATAGCTAGTATTATTTGTAAAGTATGACTTGTGTCAAGATAGAAGATTAAGACAGGTCGGTAGGAATAAAGGATTAAACAACGTGGAAGAAGTTGGATATGGTTGGGGTATACTGTGATGTATCAGAGCATTCATGAGGGTTAGTACAGGAACATAGCCACTTGTTTTTTAGATAAGCTTTAAGTGATGGCTTAAAGTGGTTAGTGGATAAGATTGAGAGAATAGAATTAGGAAGGGAGTTCCATATACGAGATATATAGGAAAGTAAAGATTCTCCTGCAGTGTTTGTTGCCTTGGAGATGGTGAGTAAGTTCTTGTTGTTAGAGCAAAGTTGTCTGCTGGAACTGTAAGGAAGGATGTGATTTTGTAGTGCAGGGGTTGTGGTTGGTTGTGTTACAGTTCTGTGAGTTAGAGGGAGTTGGTTGTAAAGAATAATGTTGGGAAGCTGAAGCCAGTCTAGTATCCTTAAAGCTGTACAGTGATGTGTTCTATATGGGCAGTCAGATGCAAACTTAGCAGTTTTATTATAACATGCTTCTAGCTTAGATAAGTCAGTTTTCTTAGATTAGTTAAAACTGGAGAGGCATATAGTAGAGTGGAGAGCAGATGGGTTTGTGCTAATGTAATTTTGGCCATTGTGGTCAGGGACCTTTTGTGCCTATATAGACTTTGAAGTTTCTTATGGACCTTTTTTATAGTTAGGGAGACATGCAAGTCAAATTTTAGGGTATTGTCTATTTCCACTCCAAGAAGCTTTGTATGGATTGTCGGGGAAATGACAGTATTGTCTTTGGCTATTATGTTAAATGGTGGGCATGAGATAGATGTCTTGCTAGGTTGGAAGAGTAATAATTTAGTATTGTTTTGGTCCAGGATTAGATGGGCATTGGCTAACCATGTTTCAACAGAAGTGAAAGATTCCTGTGTTTGAGAATGAAGAGTTGATAGAGAAGTGGCAGCACAGATAAGTGTTGAATCATTTGCATACAGTATTATAGAACCATGTGGAGTAGCTGTGTGTAGATTATTAGTAAGGAGGGAGAAAAGGAGAGGGTCCAAGGTAGATCCTTGGGGGACCCCAATGGAAAAAGGAAGGCGTGGAGATGGGTCACCTTGCCGTAGAACAGATAGTCGACGACCAGATAAATAGTTATGAAACCAAGCTGAGGTAGATGGTGAGAAGGATAGTTCAATTAGTACATCTATTAGTTTGGCATGGGAGACCATATCAAAAGCTTTTGATAGGTCTAGAAAGGTAGCAGATACAAAGTTCTTGTCATTCTTGTGATGGTTTACGGTATTAGTGAAGGATAAGAGTTTTTGGAGTCTCCCTGGCTTCAAGGATTTTTTGAAAATGCTTAGCTCCAGTATTTACCTTTTGCAAACTTAAGACAATACAAATGTATCCCTATATGGATAATTGCTTAATCTTAGCAGTGTCAGTTCAAGACACCCAAACATCCCTTTTATTCACCATGAACCTCTTTAAAAAAATAGGTTTTAGGCTAAATGTGGAGAAAAATTCCCCAATTCTTTCTCACAGATTAACCTTTCTGAGATGTCTTTTGAGCATGTCTCTCATGATGGCCTTCATTCTTCTAGAAGAAAGTTTAATTTCACCAGCTACAGTATCTAGGTCTGGCTCACCAGTCCATGGCTCCTGCCAGGGTGATTCTCAGAATTCTTGGTTATGCTGTTTCAATTATTCTAATGATTCCTTTATTTATGCTTCATAAGATAAATACTCAGTGGCTTCTCAAATCCACAAAATAATCACAGAACCTGATAGTGGCCAATAAAAAACAGACCAACTAAGAAAAAACGCTCCGCGGTAATCAGCAAGGGACCAGACATTTTCTTTAGTGCACCAAAACTTTATTCTATGCTTTCATCAAGCTGACTTCATCAGAACTTCACCATAAAAAGCAGTCAATTTATATATTCAAACCAACCAATGAAAATAATTAAACAATGTTTGTCTGCTCCAAGTTTTTATTGCTAAAGTGCCTCCCTTTGTTCTAACAATTTTTTAAAATCATCATCCCTAAAATCACCTAAAACCTGCTCTATAATAGAAAACAAAAACTTGTTTGGACAAACTGCCCTATACTT
Source organism: Protopterus annectens (assembly GCF_019279795.1). Taxonomy (NCBI): domain Eukaryota; kingdom Metazoa; phylum Chordata; order Ceratodontiformes; family Protopteridae; genus Protopterus; species Protopterus annectens. The sequence goes on along the minus strand of NC_056740.1, from coordinate 396,822,597 downwards.
TATCTGTACCTGGTAGGTTTTGTTGCAAGTCTGTGGGGGTGGTTTGTATAAGTAAATGCTCTGCTTGTAGTGCATTTTATGTAGGGACGACAACTAGAAAGTTAAAGGAATATATCGAAGAACATCTTTATAGTATAAAAACAAAGGACAAGAAAAATGCCCTTTATAGGCATTCTATAGAATGTGACCAATTTAAATAGTTTTTGTTTTCTATTATAGAGCAGATTTTAGGTGATTTTAGGGGTGGTGGTGATTTTAAAAATTTGTTAGAACAAAGGGAAGCACTGTGGCAATTAAAACTTGGAGCAGACAAACATCCAGGGCAAAATGATGTTATTAATATTAAATGTTTTTTTGAAATATAGGAAACCATACATATTGAAACAATAACAAGAAAGTCGGTAGGTTAAGAAGGTATTTTTATAAGTATATTCTTTTTTAATGCTTTTTTTTAATTACTTGTTTAATTATTTTCATTGGTTGGTTTGAATATAATTGACTTTTTTTATGGTGCAGTTGTTCTGATGAAGTCAGGTTGACGAAAGCATAGTATAAAGTTTTGGTGCGGTAAAGAAAATTTCTGCTTCCTTGCTGATTACTGCTGAGTGTTTTTTCTTATTGGATTCTCAAATCCATTTGGTTTCAACATCAGCACCCATTGGCCTGTCCTCCACCCATTCTAGGATTTGTCAAAATAGAAGTCCTCTGATGGGCAAACCAGATTCACCTAAACTCAGGTGTACCTCTTCCCCAACACTCCAACTCAGTTTGTAAAAACAGAAGCATCAGACTTTGCCTTGGGAACCATTTCAAAAGATCTCAAGGTTCGGGGAGGAGGGTTGTGATCCTTATTTCAGGTAGAAACACATCACACTCAAAGAAAATATAGTCTTGATAAATGCAGTAAAATCAGCAGTGGGCTCCAAGGCCCCTATTGGTTATAAGACAGCATCACAGTGATGTCATACATAAACAAAGGGAACAGGCTCTCACAACTTGACAGAATAGAGATGATTGCCTGGGAGGTGGTATCTCAGTACAGTCTGTCCCTGCAGGCAACTTACATCCCATCAGAGCAGAGCACTATTGTAGACACAGGGGCAGCCTGTCATGGATGCTTGTTATACCCAGAAGTCTTCCAGGAGATTGCCACCTGTCCAGAACTCCAAAAGTAGATCTGTTTACCACCATTCACAGCACACAGTTGCAGAAATTTTGTGCCCTGACTCCTTGCAAACAGGCTTGAAAAAATGGGAATGTTCCTGTATGCTTCTCCCCTTTCTGCTAATTACCAGAGTCCTTCTAAACCTCAATAAGGACTCTCCCAAGATTCTCCTGGTTATTCTCTTTTGGCCCAGATAACCCTGTATCTCCCTTCTCATGCACCTGTCCAGGGGCAGTTACCACAACCTTTCTCACAGAGTGGACCTACTCACATAGTACAGGGGATCTCTATTCCACCCCAACATTCATCATTTTCACCTGGCTGTGTGGATGATGGGTTTTGATCCCCCTGAGGGCCTGTGCACAGAAGATGTGAAACTTGTTGTAAAGGATGCTAGAAAAACTGCTATTAGAAGATGATATTTGGTTAAATGAATCTGAAGTAGTTTACTTCATTTGATCTTCAACCTGTGGGTATTGGATCCGAGCCGGCAACTTCACAAGCATCTGTACCGAGCTCCAAGATACATCCCCCTACCCATAATACACCAGCACTACCTTCCAACCCTCTGATCTCGTAGCTTCCAACGCATTGTGATTCTTGAGCTCCAGGTTGTGAGTAGGTTTTTGTAAAGTTTATTAGTGTTTTCTGTGTCTGTACGGTAGCATAGGTTTCCTCCCTTCCTCCCCTTTGCTGGTGCGTCGAGTATAGGTTCTTTTGTCTTAGTTTTAGGTAGTTTGTAGTAGTTAGACTTTTCCCCTTCCCCTCAGTCTCTGTGCACTTGTGGTTCTGAGTGTGTGATGAGTGGAGTGTGTATCTTAAAAAATCTTTTCTTGTTTAGTGAGTCATGGCTGATCTTCCTAAACAGGTCTTTAAAAGATGAGTGTGGCCACAAACTGTCACCTGCTGACGGCCACACTCTGTGTGCTTTGTTTGGGTGCTGCCCACTTGTCTATGGACTGCAATATTTGCATGGGTTTTAACCCGCGTGCCCTTAAGGATTGTAGGGCGAAACTAGTTATGAAGGGCCTGCTCCCTCCTACGGAGGCGGCCTCCTCTTCTGCTTTGGTCACAGCTGCGGCTGTGACCACCTCTCCTTCTGCTCCTGTCCTTGCTTCTCCTCCCTCCCAGGCTGGGACTCATCCTCCTGCCTCTAAGCCTGTGGAAGGGGAGCATAAAAAAGGCAGAGAGAAGGAGAGAGAGCATAGACCTGATAAGAGAAAGAGGTCCCTGGACCTTTCGGCTACGACTGGGCCTCCCACCAAAATTCAGTCTAGGCAGAGTGACTCCCCTCAGTTCTGATCTCCTAGATTTTCTCCAGATCTGGAGGAGCCCAGACCACCTTCTAGAGCCTCAGTTCTTCGACCTGCTAGGTCGGAGTCTGTAGCTTCGTCGCAGTCTACCCACAGTCTCTCAGAAGTTGACATGGAAAAAATGATGCAGAGATTTACTCGCACACAAATTCAGACTGGAGTCTTACCGGCTCCCTCTTTCTCTGGAGGGGGGGAGCTTGTTTCCCTTCTTTACACCTATATCTCCTTCTCAGATCTGACCCTCGGTTTTGGAGTAAATGGATCCGAGAGTTCCTCTAGTCAGGAGGTCGGCGATGATGGTGCCTGTTTCCTCAACGTCAGCAACTGCTTGGAGCATGTCAGATCTGACTAGTTTGGATCTGAGTGGCTCTTGGAGCCAGAGCCTGGATGTTGGTTCTGAGGGGGTGGAGCTTTTCCCATCGGCACTGATCTTGTCAGGTCACAGCCACCTACTCGGAGCTCCGTCTACTTTGGGCCCAGCTCTGATTCCCACGTCTGATCCGGAGAGAATGGTTCCCTTAATGGTGTGCCAGGAAGCTCGCTCTCCCTCGGTGTTCGACGTTGTGGAAAGGATTCTCTCCAATGGATCGAGACCCCTGACTATATTGTCTGACTCTGTCCTGACTCCCTCTGCTTTGTGTGTGAATCCCATCATGTTACTACAGGGACAGCCTGTGCTCAAGGAGCCCCAAGCAGTCCCCCTTGAGGAACAACACGTAGTTTGCGAGCTCCCTCCAGAAAGCCCCACCGGAGAGGTTCCTCGCAAACATATGTGCAAGAGGAGGCACTTGGACTCCTCTCCGTAGTCCCTTACTGAGGATACTGATTTGGATGATGGGGAAGGTTCCCCCAGATCACCTCCCGAGGATGTCTCCTTCAGAGATGTCATGGAAATCTTGCGCCAGCAGGGAGGTTGCTCCACCCCAAAAGCTTCCTCGGACGAATTGGTGTTCTTAGAGGCTTTCGGCACAGGCCCGTCTACTTCCTGGGTGTCCCCTCTCACGAATCCATTAGTTGACTTAGTCACCTCGTGGGCTTGGAAGGAACTGGACACTGTGGAACCAATCCCTAAACGCCCAGACAACATAGAGTCCCCCTGCAGACAGACTGGCTTAGAATAAAGGGTCCCCGGTAGACGCTATGGTGGTAGCAGCCACTACCAAGAAGGAACTAGCTCAGCAGAGTTCCTCAGTCCACCCTCCTGACCATGATTCTAGGATGATGGATCACCTAGGTAAGTGGGTTTATACGTCAACGACCTTTTCTATCAGGGCACTGAACTACCTGGCCCATGTTACCTGACTACAGTATGACCTGGTTAAGGAACTGGCTGAGTCTCCCCCAAAGTCCATGTCACAGGAGGACAGAGCTATGTTCTCCATGAGAATGGCTACCTTGAAAGCGGTTTCAAATACATCTATGCGACTCCTCTCTCACGCGACAGAAGGAGTGTCTGGGTCCCGCATGTCCATGAGGCTTAACGCTTGGCTCAGATTGTCAGTTCACTGAACCCATCAAGGTGTCTTTTGTGGATGCCCCGTATGACGGATTTTCCCTCTTTGTTAAGACTGTCCTTGATACCTTGGTCCAGAGTGAGAAAGACGGGAAGACACTGTCTGCCATCGGAATACGCTTCTCTAACCCTCAAAGATCCTTTTCCTGGAGTCAGCGAGGGCAAAATAAGATGTGGTTCCGAAAGTCTCAGTATTCCCGTGACACTCAGGGCCCTTCTTCCCCTAGAGGTAGAGGGGGACAGGACGGACGCCGGCCCAGAGGCAGATGGGGTCCAAGGAATTTCAGGTCTCGAGAACCGTTCTCAGACAGACCCGCGCAGCAACCCTGAGAGGTTGCCCAGCTGCTCTGCTCTGGAGGCAGTCGGGGGTCACCTGTCATTGCACCTGGAGGCATGGGAGTCTGTGTCATCAGACCGTTTGGTGCTTCAGATAATATCCAGAGGTTATTCAATCCCATTTGTGGTTCCTCCCACTCCATCCAAACACCTCCCAGATGTACCACTTGCATAAAGGGAGGCAGCAGCGCTAGATTTTTCCAAACTGCTAAAGAAATGACCCATCAAACCCAACCCCCAAGATCAGTCCAGATCGGGCATCTACTCCAGGTACATTTTAGTGCCAAAAAAGATGGGGGACTTAAGGCCCATTCTGGACCTGTCTACTCTGAACCTGTCAGTTGCCAAAGAGAAGTTCCGGATGGTCACCTTACAGTTCATCCTGCCATGCCTGCAAGAGAGCGACTGGATGTGCTCATTCGACATCCAGGATGCCTACTATCACATAAAGATGCACAGAAGCTCCAGGGGGTTTCTTGCTTCTGGCTAGGAGCCAATCATTATCAGTTTCGAGCCCTACCCTTTGGTCTCACCACAGCCCCCAAAGTTTTCACCAAAGTGATGGCAGTAGTAGCGGCTCACCTGAGGCTTCAGGTCTACCTATACCTGGACGTTTGGCTCCTTACTGCTCCCACCAAGCATCTACTTTGTTGGACCAGAGACTACTTCCTACGTCTTACACACGATCTAGGGATTACAGTCATCACAGCCAAATCTCTTCTGAACCCTGTCCAGGTTATACAGTACATAGGAGTATGGATAGACATGTTGCAGACAAAAGTTTTCCTGACCTCAGAGAGAATTCGGAATTTAAAGATGCATGCTGCTTTCATTTACAGATTTCATTTTCCCTCAGCAGAGTCAGTTTTAAGGGCCCTAGGTTCTATGGCAGTGAAGATAACTCTTCTTCCATGCGCTCACTTACATATGCGAGTACAACAGTGAACTTTAGCGGTGTAATGGTCTTGGTTGTATCTTCCGTTGTCACACCCAATACAAATCAGCAGAGTCTGCAGGTCATCCCTTCTATGGGTGGATGCAGTCTTCTGAAATCTTGGAAGGACAACCTTTTGTTCCAGCCCCTGCCCAAGCCAAAGTGACTACGGACACCTCCCAGCTAGGGTGGAGGGGGTGGCATTGCTCGGGAAGGGCAGTCCAAGTCATGTAGTCCCTGATCGAGACCAGTTTGCGTATAAACATTCTGGAGATGAGGGTGGTCCTTTTAGCGTTGCTGGCCCTTCATGCCTTTCTACCTCTGGGAACCATTGCAATCCAGTCAGACAACATGATAGTGGTCTGGTATATCAACAGACAGAGTGGGACCAGATCTTACCTCCTTTGTCGCGAGGCCATGAGAGTTTGGGAATGGGCGATCTCCACCGGTCGTTTTCTGGTAGCAACGCATATTCCGGGGCAGTCCAACATTCTGGCGGACAGACTAAGCCGGACTACTCTGATGCCTTACGAGTGGTCTCTGAATCCTTCATTAGCGGAGCAGATCCTTCTAGAGTGGGGTCGGCCTTGCCGTGATCTCTTCACATCTCCTTCCAGTGCGAATTGCAGCAAGTTCTTTGCTCTGAAACCCCCACCGGCGGAATCCCCCAGAGATGCTCTAGTCCATGTTTGGCCTCCCAGTCTTCTTTATGCTTATCCTCCTGTACCCCTTATTCCGAAGTTCCTACAGAAGGCTTGTCGACTGGGGAGCAAAGTGATCCTCATTGCCCCATTTTGGCCTTGCCAGGTATGGTTTCCCTTCCTTTGGTCTCATTTTCTAGCTCCTCCTTGGATCCCATTCAGATCTCATTTTGCACCCCTCGAGGGTCCCTCATCTGAATCTGGACAGTCTGAGGCTCACAGCTTGGCTGCTCCAGTTTCCTTAATTGCTAGGACTCTCGGATTGTCTTCCTCAGTCAGGTCTATTCTGGTGGCAGCTTAAAAGTCGTCCACCAGGAAGATTTATCACAGCAAATGGAAGCGTTTTTCCTTTTGGGCCTCTCAAAGGAGTTTAGATCCTTTCATGGCTCCCATTCTGGCTATCCTTGAGTTTTTGGCAAATATTTTTCAATGAGGGGCTAGCTTGTCTACGGTCAAGGTTTAATTAGCTGCCATTTCTCATTTTCACGTGGGTGAGAACTCTGCTTCTTTGGCCTCTTCCGGACTGTGCAAAGCCTTTCACAAAGGTACCTTCCTCTTACATCCTCTGGTCAAAGATCCCACTCCCCCGTGGGACCTTACTATGGTACTTCAAGTGTTGGTTGCTCCTCCTTTTGAATCGGCAGCAACCGCAGATCTTAAGTTTCTGTCTTGGAAGACTGCCTTCCTAGTGGAAATCACGTCTGCTAGGAAGGTTTCAGATCTTCAGGCGTTGTCTGTCAAAGTCCCATACATGACTTTCCACAAGGACAGGGTTTCTCTTCGCACCAATCCTTCTTTTCTTCCAAAGGTAGCATCAGAGTTTAATATCAAACTATCAGTTTACCTGTTTTCTTTCCAAATTTTACAAACAAAATTGAATACAAGTTGCATTTGTTGGATGTTCATAGACAGTTATGATTCTATTTGCATAGGACCAAAACTTTTTGAAAATCTGATCAGCTGTTTGTGTCTTTTTCTAAACCTTTTTTGGGTAAACCTATTTCCCAGATGACCATTGCCAGGTGGATCTCACTATGTATCCTTTAGATCTACAAGGCTAAAGGTTTGTCTCCTCCAGGTCAGGTTAGAGCTCACTCAACAAGGTCCATGGCTACTTCTGTAGCTTTTTGGTCGAGATTATCCTTAGATGACATTTGTTCTGTGGCTACTTGGTCCTCATCTCATACCTTTATTTCTCACTATAAATTGGATTTGACTTCTAGAAGAAGAGCATCATTTGGTTCCATGGTGCTCTGGAATATCCTTCCATGAGGGCCACCCAGGTGTTTAGTAGCTGTGGACTCTGCCCCACTGTCCCACAGGTTGAAGATGAAATGAACTAAACTACTTCAGATAAAGAAGTTAGGTACTCACCATAACGTTCCATTTGAGTAATTCTACTTCATTTGTCTTCAACCGTCCCGCCTGCTTTCCCCCTGGCCTTACCATATGGACAGCATTCAGAGCTGGTTTTTGGTATGTGTCAGGTGTTTTGGGATTGGGTTGTTCAGTGTAGGGTGCAGCAAACTCCTTCTGAGGGTTGGAAGGTAGTGGTGGTGTATTATGGGTAGGGGGAAGAGCTTGGAGCTTGGCGTAAATGCTTGTGAAGTTGCCAGCTTGGATCCAATACCCACAGTTTGAAGACAAATGCAGTAGAACTACTCAGATGGAATGTTATGTTGAGTACGTAACTTCTTTTCTTCTAGTCAGTGCAGTACCAGAGACCAGGACCCATCCCAGGTAGGGGACCCATTAGCTCTCCAGTATTTATGTGGATTGCTCAACTCTGGCTTCTCGTACACTTGTAGCAAAGAGCATTTGTCAGCCATTTGGCGTGTCTTCCATTAGATACCCCCCTTTCATCTTCTTTTCAAGTAAAGCAATTCTTGAAAGGGGTGTTACATATTTGTCCTTCTAGGAAACGGTGCCATCGTGGCATCTGAATTTTTGTTTGGATAAGTTTACTTTACCTCTGTTTGAACCTTCAGCTAACTCCTCTTTAAAGTTCCTCACTTCACTTTACTGTGTTCCTCATTAGATAACTGTGTTGCAGTAGTCTAAAGCCACATGGGATGACTGCAAAGCTTAAACAGAAAGGGTGGTTGATAATATCCAAGGGTACTAGATAAAATCCAGGAGGGTTACAAATCTCTTTGGATGTTCTTTTCCCTCAAAATCAGGAATCCCTCCTTAGCCAATATATCGGACATACTTGTTTCCTTACATTTTGTCAGATATACTTACTCGAGGGGTTACAGAACTCATTACCAGTCTCTGTGGGTAAGAGATTTCTTGTTGCTCTGACATCAGCTAGAAGACTATGTGAGTTATAAGCCCTAATGGCTGTTCACCTCTTTTTAGCCTTTCATAATGATAGGGTGACTCTTGGAACTAGTCCATCATTTATGCCTAAGGTAGTATCTGAGTTTACTATGAACTGGTCTGTTCACTTTCCTGTTTTTTCGCCCAGCCAAAGAACAGAGGAGAAAGAGTGCTTCATTCCGTAGATGTCCACAGTCGACTCAGATAGTGCTTGTATAAGACCAAAGATCTCAAGTTGGTGGATGAATGTTTTATTTCTTATGAAGGTAAGAAGAAAGACAACCACTTTCCAAATAGATGATTTCCAGATATTTTCTCCATGCTATTCAGTTTTGTTGTTAACACGGATAACCCCTCCACCATCACCACCACTGAATGTTAGGGTACACGCCGTTAAAGCTGTGGCTACTTCTGGGACATTTTAGAAAGGTGTGGGCTGTAGAGCTATTTTAGAAGCATCACCTTGGTCCCCACTGCACACTTTCGTAAAATCTTGCTTTTCCAGAGCTGGAGCAGGATTTGCTGCTTGATTTCCCGGCACCTTCTGGACTCTTATTCAGCTTTGTGCTACTGCAGCAGTTATCTAGTGATGAACATAATGCACTTGTGCACGTGAACTTAACACAGCAGAGATATTCCCAGAGATCCCTGTTGCAGTATTAACACTTCCTCCATCTCTTCCTTATTTTGGTCTTTTGTTACTGCTTCATGGCTGGAATGGGGCTCCCTTTCCCTCTTTCTGGTTTGACATAAGACGTCCCCCTGTTTTTTTTTTTTAAGGCATGTCAAGGTTTCTGCTTACAGCCTCCCTTGGTTAGAGGCAAAAAAACCTTTGAATTTTGGCACTTGCACATTCCCTTTTGTATCAGCACTCTCATGCTCCAATGGAGGCACCAAAAAGCTTTCGTATACTGGACAGACAGTTGTTCCTTGGCAGGATGTGTCTCATACAACTGTATGCTACTGTGGTAGTGATGTATCTGAACATCGTTTATTAGGGTAAATGTACTTCTGTCAACTGTACTTTTTAAATTAATTCATAAAAATAAGCTAAGTTATAAAGACAGTAGCAGACTCGGGTCAGTTACAGCACTGCATCTCAGGTTCCATATATAAATTCTATTGATATTAGAAAAATCATTAGAAATAATTGGAAATTGAGGAAATAATGAAGTGCAGAAAGCAGTGGGTGCAGGTCTGGTATTTGTTTTTGGGACATGTGTTACCTTAACATTTTTTTTGGAATGTAATTATAACAGAAATAGGATTTCTAAAAGACCCATGGCATGTTCAAATGTTGCATATTTATGCATGATAGACCATATATAATGTTGCCTACGATCAGGGAAACTATATCAGTAATATGTTATGTCTGGAGTACTATAGGTGTTGTTTCTAAAGGCGTGTGCCCAGGAATGTGGCAGCTTTCATGAAGGTGAAACAACACAAAATGCTGTCTCATAGAATATATGAGTATCATTTTTCCCATCTATCATCCTATCCTTTCCCATATGGACAACCTGACAGAAGATGTCTTTATTGACCCGAGAAAAGCCTTTAATCTAATTGATCATAACACTGTTTGAAGAATTAACTGAAAGAGGCATTAGTGACAATGCAAAACCTTGGTTTGTAGATTTCCTCACCAATAGATCCTTCAGTGTGAAAGTGGGCACCACCAGTCCTGAAACAGCTCCTCTTATGAAAGAAGTCCTCCAGGGTTTCATTTTAGCCCCTGTCCTGATGTTCTTCTTGTTTCACTGTTGCACTTATTACATTTGGGTAATCTGCTGGAAGGTTGCCCTCAATTGGCCTGAATAACAATGTCTTGGTTCCTGCATTGGTTGCTGTCTCTTCTTCCATGACTTCAGGTCATCAGGGGTATAAAACATGCAGCCAACGCCATTTTATTCAGTCTTTCTTGCCGCGAGGTGCCCGAAGCAGAAGCAGTTCGCAAGTGCCAGTCAGCCAACTCCTGAAATTTTCGTATTCGAGTTTCAGAACCGAAGTCTTCAAACTAAAGCTAAGTACCCCCTTGCGGAAACTTTTTCTTGCTCCTTATCGATGTCAGTAAAAGTTAATAATTGCATTACTTGTGGGAAGCAGATACCTCATAAGGATTTTCATTTGTACTGTATTCCTTGCCTAGGCCCAGATCACAACGTGGCTTGCTGTCAGTTTTGTGCTAGATTTAACCAATGCACTATTAAGCATCGGTATATTTTTGCTTCTAAATATTTTGGTACAAGATTTAATTATCCTGAAATGTCATCTGTTAACAATCTGACTACCAGAGTTCACAAAAAATGCAGAGAAAAAGAGACAGACTGTCAAGGTCCAAAACCCGACGACGAAGCTTCTTCTAAGCCAGTCGCCGGTTCGCCAGTACTCAGTGAGGCACTTTTGCAGTCCATGATACCCGCTACTTTTGAGTCGCAGGCCTCTACCAAGACCCATTCGGAGTCCGGTATGCCGCGAGATTCTCAGAGTATTGAACCCACGGATGTCTCTCCCTTGGATGGGTCCGGAGCTGCTGAGCAGGCACCGGCTTCTGAGGATGTTTTCAGGCCTCAACATTTTTATATTAAACCGACGCCAGCAACAAAAACAAGGCCAAAAACATATTCTATGTCTAAAAACCCGACGCATGAGCCACGTGCTCAGGCCCCTATTACTAAAAAACAGATGATCAAAATGGCTGAGGATTTAATTACCTTGATCAGGGGTTCCCAACACCCCACCCCTGCTAAGAGGCCTAGGCAAGGCACTGATTATGAATCTTCAGATCAGGTTCCTATTTCTTCTGATTCCTCTTCTGATCTGGAATTTTCTGTTCCACCCTATGAGGATTCTGATGCAGAGGAATCCATCCCATCTGCATCTCCTCCTGAGTATTACTCTTTTGGAAAGACTTTGCATACTTTAAGGGAACATTTTCACTGGGAGAGTCAGGACTTCTCTAAATCAAAAAAGAGGCTCAGGGATTTCCTTCTTCTTCCTCAACATAGGCCTTTGGCAATACCTCCTGTATTAGACATTGTTGATGTGTTTTTGGAATCAAGCATGGCTCCTGATTCCCTGCCTCCGGCTCCTAGTAAGCCCGACAGATATTACAGGGTTCCTGACTCCCACAAATTTCTATTCAAATATCCTGCTGCCATGCTGCTGATTCCAGGGCGCTGGATAGATGGGGAAAGAAGGTTTATACGTCTGCAACTTTGGCAGTCAGGGCCTTAAACTGCCAGTTTCATGTGCTTAAATATCAGCAGCATGTTATGGGCTTACTGAAACAGAAAATGATGTTGATTTCTGATTGTGTGGAAAATAGAGTTACAGGAATTATTGCATTTAGCAGAACAGGTTGGAAAGCATACTTTGCAATGTGGTTTTGATTCCTTGGAGGCCTCTTGTAGGGCCACCGTTACTGGATCTGTGATTAGAAGGCATGCCTGGCTCAAGGAGAAATATCTGCCTGATGATGTTAAAGCTAAATTGTTGGATGCCCCTTTGCAGCATGATGCTCTGTTTAGTAATAAGGCGGAAGAAGTTTTAAAGAAAATGGAAGACAAAGCTAAATCTATGCAAACTGTAAAAGATTTCTTGCAAGTGCAGCCACCCAGGTTCAGTAGACATTGGCCTACTAAAAATTGGTCCTTTCCTGTGTCCAACAGAGCCACTCAAGGCAAATCCAGGCACTCAAAAGGCTCCAGATACCAATCACAGGGTTATTACAGGTCAAAACAATGGGGTGCCTCCACCTCCAAATCTGGAGGAAACAAAGCACAACCCTACAGTACGCAGTCTCAGTGACTTTCCTCTACCATCACGAAGCACTTATCTTTTGGCAGCGCCCTTGGGGGGAAAATTAGCACTTCATGCTCAAAATTGGCAGTTAATTACCCAGGACAAGTGGGTATTAAACATAGTATCCCAGGGGTACAGATTTCATTTCCATACTTTGCCAGTTCTAAACGGATGGCCAGATCTGCCACAAAACCAGTGGGCAGAGGCCCAGAAACAAGCCATGTACCTCATGGATATGGCGGCTATTCAACTGGTACCAAAAAAGGAAAAAGGACAAGGTTTTTATTCAAGACTTTTCCTGGTACCCAGAAAAGACAATTCATGGTGTCCAATACTGGACTTATCGATTTTGAACATGTTCCTGGACATTCCAAAATTCAAAATGCTGACTTTACAGTAGCTACTGCCTATGCTAGGCAGGAATGCTTGGTTAGTAACTCTAGACTTAAAAAAGGCATACCTGCATATACCAATAAGGGAGTCATGCAGAAGATACCTCCGCTTCAAAGCAGGTTTTTTGCATTACCAATTCTCTGCACTGCCCTTTGGCTTATCTACTGCGCCCAGGGTCTTTACAAAGTGCCTGGCACCAGTAATCACATTCTGCAGACAAAGAAGCATTTAAATTTACCCTTATCTGGATGACTGTCTTATTCAAGCAGAGTACAAGGACACTCTTCTTCAACATCTGGCATTTGTAAAAAAGCTTCTAGCATACCTAGGGTACACCATAAACGAAAAGAAATCACAACTGGTACCCTCTCAAATAATTACATTCCTGGGTGCAAGCTTGAATACAACTGCCCAGATGGCTTACCTCACCCCAGACAAACAAATGCAACTGACAACATACTTCAAACAAATGGCAATAAAAAACAAATTATCTGCAAGACAAATTCTGCAGGCTTTGGGGTTCATGGCATCCTGCATTCTACTAATTCCGTATGCGAGACTGCATATGAGGAAACTTCAATGGTACCTGAAAGGTTTATGCAGTCAACATTGTCGCAGTCTGGAAACAATGATTCCTCTCATTCCCTGCCTACAACATGAGTTTCTTTGGTGGGCAGAGATATGTCAACAAAACAAGGGACTGTCATTCACTCTAGCCCCTGCCACTCAAACCCTAACTACAGACACATAAGACTATGCTTGGGGGCCCACCTGGTGGGGACATGCATTCAGGGAAAATGGAGCCCAAACCAAATGCATCTGCATATCAACCAGAAAGAGATGCTAGCTGTTCAGAATGCTCTGACAGCCTTCAAGGACTTACTTCATCCAGGACAACTACTGATAAAGACGGACAACACCACAGTTATGTGGTTCATAAACAAGCAGGGGGGTACACATTCCTACCCCCTTTGCAGACTAGCCATGGCCTTGTGGAACACATCCTTGATTTACCTACCAAATACATCTTCAAGCTCAATTCCTGCTAGGAAAACAAAATACTCTGGCAGATAACCTAAGCAAACCTCTAATGTACCCGCACAAATGGAAACTGGATCCACAAATCTTCAGCATGTTAACACAGAAATGGGGGAGCCCAGACATGGATATATTTGCCTCTCCCCAAAATTATTAGTTGGACAAATTCTGCACAAGAACTCATCACAAAAAAGCATGGAAAGTGGATGCCCTATCCTTCTATCGGAAAAACCTATGCCTTTCACCCTCTGCCTCTACTCTCCAAGGTCTTACTAAAAGTCAGACAGGAAAAAACAAAAATGATCCTAGTTGCTCCGGACTGGCCTCGCCAGCACTGGTACCCACTTCTAAGGAATATGTCTCAACTTCCTCCGTGGTACTTACCTCAAATACCTCATCTACTGTCTCAGCAGAACAATCAAATTCTGCACACTCAGCTCTAAACTCTGAATCTTGCAGCATGGCTGATCAATTAATTATTCAAACAACACTTCTCAGTAAATCTGTGATGGATGTCATTTTGGAAGCCAGAAGGCCTAGTACTAAAAAATCTTATGCTGATAAATGGAAGAGATTCTGTGCTTGGAACCAAGCATAAGGAACAGACACAGCAAAGCCCAATATTCCTCAGATTTCTCAGTATTTAACTGAGATGCTTGACAAGGGCCTATCTTTTTCTTCAACAAAAATCCATGCCTCTGCCATCTCGGCTCATTACAACATAGAGCCTCCCCTCTTTTCTTATCCTTTGCTTAAACAGTATCTTAGAGGGGCCAAACATTTAAGACCTCCCAGAAGATCACCAACTCCTGCATGGGACCTCAATTTTGTGCTGGAAAAACTCACCCTGCTTCCTTTTGAACCAGCAGCTACTGCGGATATAAAATTTCTATCTTGGAAAACAGCTTTTCTCTTGGCAGCCATTTCAGCAAGAAGGGTTTCAGAACTACAGGCTCTCATGGCAGTGGAGCCTTTCATTATATTTTACCCGAACAGGGTGTCCCTCAGGACCAATCCTTGTTTTATGCCTAAGGTGGTATCCAGTGTGGCTCTTAACCAGACCATTCACCTGCCAACATTTTACCCAAATCCGCAGAACAAGGGGGGGGCGGATTCTGCATTCATTGGACGTACACAGACAACTAAGATTCTACTTCAACAGGACCAGATCTCTAAGAAAGTCTGAGCAACTACTGGTAGCATTTGCTGCAGGGTCAGAGGGGAAGGCTATATCAAAGTAGACAATTTCTATGTGGATAAGCCACTGCATTAGTTTCTGCTATTTGCACTATGGTAAACCTGTGCCCAAGGGGATCAGATCACATTCCATCAGGGCTGCCTCTACTTCAGCAGCTTTTCTCAGAGGGTTTCCAACCAAAGACATTCTAGAAGCTGCTTCTTGGAGCTCTGTTCATGAATGATGTTCAGCATTTCAATTATAAGAAAACTTAAAAATTAAATCTTACTTTTTTGGGGGGGGATAAGGGGCAGAAACATTATCAGCTTTTAGCATTGTTACACAATTATACAATGTTATTGTTTGAAACAATGCTTTAAAGTGAGATGCATGTTTAATGTTCAACCGTCACAGGTAACAAAAGCCAAGATAAGTTCATTTGTTTGGTTACTTCCTGACTGAGGACAGTGACAGTTAAAATTGTCAACCACATCCCAGCATTTTTAGTACTTAGCTTTGCAGGCTTCACATGTCGGCATTACCCATTGACCAGCCCCCATCCTGGGATGACTACTACTCCCATGTTATAGCATATTCATTGGTGGGTTTCATGGATGTGGGCTGCCTCGTCTGTGAAGAATGTTACCTGTTCTCCTGTAGCTGCAGCTGTATCATACTTTGGGGGGATGAACACAATGTGCTTCATACTTTGGGGGATGAACATGATGTGCTTCATACTTTGGGGGATGAACATGATGTGCTTCATACTTTGGGGGATGAACATGATGTGCTTCATACTTTGGGGGATGAACATGATGTGCTTCATACTTTGGGGGATGAACATGATGTGCTTCATACTTTGGGGGATGAACACGATGTGCTTCATACTTTGGGGGATGAACACGATGTGCTTCATACTTTGGGAGATGAACACGATGTGCTTCATACTTTGGGGGATGAACATAATGTGCTTCATACTTTGGGGGATGAACACGATGTGCTTCATACTTTGGGGGATGAACACGATGTGCTTCATACTTTGGGGGATGGACACGATGTGCTTCATACTTTGGGAGATGAACACGATGTGCTTCATACTTTGGGGGATGAACATGATGTGCTTCATACTTTGGGAGATGAACATGATGTGCTTCATACTTTGGGAGATGAACACGATGTGCTTCATACTTTGGGAGATGAACACCATGTGCTTCATACTTTGGGGGATGAACACGATGTGCTTCATACTTTGGGGGATGAACACGATGTGCTTCATACTTTGGGGGATGAACATGATGTGCTTCACACTTTGGGGGATGAACATGATGTGCTTCATACTTTGGGGGATGAACATGATGTGCTTCATACTTTGGGGGATGAACATGATGTGCTTCTACTTCACAGACACGCACCCCAATTACAAGTCATTGTAGTTTCATGGTTGTATCATCATTTAAGGTGGTGAGCACTGCTGCAACCTCATTTCAGGTATGCTGTTGTGTATGGCTGGATGTCCTTCGAGGATGCATCTACAGTCATCACATATGGGTTGTCCTGCCTCAGGCAGCCCTTCGGTTGGCCGGATTCCAAAGTCTGGGTCCGGCGTCGGCTGAGGTCGCCCTTTCCCCGACGTCAGAGTGCCTGGGGTATAAAAACGTCAGCCGACGCCATCTTCCTCAGTCTTTCTTGCCGCGTGGTGCCCGAAGCAGAAGCAGTTCGCAAGTGCTGGTCGGCCAGCTCCTGTAATTCAGCTAAACCGAAGACTTCAAAAGTTAAGTACCCCATTGGGGACTCTTTCTTGCCTCAGCCGATGTCAAATAAAATTAATAATTGCTTAACAATGTGGGAAACAAATACCTCATAAGGATTTCCACTCATATTGCCTACCTTGCCTAGGCCCAGACCACGACGTCTCGGCCTGTTCCGCCTGTGCTTCCTTCAACCGACGTCGGGCGGAGTTTGCAGAGGAATTTTTTGGGGCTAGTTTTGCTTACAATATGCCATCGGAGACTCCGACTTCACATTTAATAAAGAAACAGAAGGACAAGGACCGAAACACGCGGTCCGCGGTTTCGGCTGAAACCACAGCTAGGCCTACCGCGAGTGTCTCAGTCTCGCCTGAAAACGAGTCCTTGGTACTTCCGTCCACCGAAACCGTACAACCGACAACCTCGGCCCCGGAGGCCACTACTGTATTGGTTTTTGAATCTCCATTGGAATCTGGTGTCCAGGAACCTTCCGACACCATTCCCTTAGACAAAGCTACACCAGCACGTGGTGCAGCCAGGCCTCCTGCATCCATGTCTATTAAGGCATTCTCAAGGGCTAAAGCTGCTAAACACTCAAAAACTATGCCTCCCAGGGTTATCCCTCAGGGACCCACTACAGGTTCTCAGATCCTTAGTCTAGCAGAGGACCTTATTTCATTAATCAGGGGCTGTCAGCCTCATCCAGACAGGGGCTCCCAACCTCCTACAGAAAAAAGGCCCAGGGTTGAGCCCTCTGATCCCCTCTCCTCAGATGAGGCCTCTGATGGCTCTGCTCTCTCGGACTACCAGGAGGAGGCTTTTTCGGCCTACGAGGATTCTGATGCAGAGGAATCTATCCCTTTGGCCTCCCCTCCTGAAGAGCTGTCTTTTGGGGAAACTCTGCACACTATGAGGGAGCATTTCCAATGGCAGGGCCAGGAATTTTCTGATTCCAGGAAGAGATTAAGGACCTTCTTGCATTTGCCTCAGCATAGACCTTTGGCTATTCCCCCTGTTTTGAATGTCATTGATGATGTGTACTCTGAGTCTAGCACAACCCCTGACACTCTCCCTCCGGCTCCTGCCAAACCCGATAGGTATTACAGGGTCCCGGAATCACATCTTTTCCTTTACAAGGCCCACTCTGCTGATCCAGAAACTATTTCCCAGGGCCCAAAAGGGGTTGCAGCTGTCACTACTAAAAATCCACTCCCCTCTGAAAGGGAGTCCAGGGCTTTAGAGCGATGGGGTAAAAAAGTGTATACTTCTGCTACCCTTTCTATGAGGGCTTTAAACTGTCAATTTCATATGATACAGTACCAAGAGTATTTGTTAGATGAATTGCATAAAAAAATGCCTTCACCTGAACCCCTAGATCGTAAATCACTTCAGGATCTGGTACATAACTCTCAACAGGTTAGCAACCATTTCTTGCAGTGTGGTTATGATGCATTGGAAGCTTCATGTAGGTCAGCTATGACATTTGCAGTCATACGTAGGCATGCTTGGCTGAAGGAGCAATCTCTGCCAGACCATGTTAAAGCAAAGCTTCTGGATGCTCCACTGGAAAAGCAAAAGTTATTTGGCTCCACTGCTCAGGAGGTCTTAAAGAAATTTGAAGAAAAGGCAAAATCTGTACAAACAGTCAAAGATTTTATGCAAGTCCAACCACCAAGATTCAGCAGAAATTGGCCTTCCAAGAACTGGTCCTTTCCAGATGCAGAGAGATTTCAGAGAGGCAAGAACAGGCGTGCCAGAGGTAGAGGGCAAGCTAGAGGCTCCTACAGAGGACGTCAATGGCAGCCTCCCAACCAGAGAGGTAGTGCAGGGCCTACAACTGCTGCACAAGGACAGATTCAATGACTTTACTTTAACACCGCCAACCAGGGCTCAATTAGAAGCACCTTTGGGCGGAAAGCTTTCCTTATTTTCAGAAAATTGGCACATTATTACAAGGGACAAATGGACACTACAAATAATAGACCAAGGATACAGGTTCCATTTCCACACATTACCGAAAAGAAAAGGCATGCCAGACCTGCCACCAAATCAAAGGGCAGAGGCTTTGAAACAAATCTCCAACTTAATGCAAATGAAAGCAATAGAAAAGGTTCCTCTCTCAGAACAAGGCCAAGGATTTTATTCCAGACTCTTCCTTGTTCCAAGAAAAGCAAAGCAATGGAGGCCTATTCTCGACTTGTCCGCACTAAATACTTATCTCATTGTGCCAAAATTCAAAATGCTGACTCTACAGCAACTCCTTCCCATGCTGGGCAAGGGGTCTTGGCTGGTATCTCTGGACCTCAAGGAGGCATACCTGCATGTCCCTATCAGACAAAGCTGCAGAAGACACCTCAGATTTCTTGCAGGTTCAGAGCATTATCAATTCTCAGCATTGCCCTTTGGCTTATCTACTGTGCCCAGAGTATTCACGAAATGCCTGGCATCAGTAATTGCACACTGCAGACTTCAGGGGATGCAAATATACCCGTATCTGGACGACTGCCTTATACAAGCGGACAGCCAACAAATTTTGGTAAAACACTTGAATTATGCCATCTACCTACTTCAGGCCTTGGGATATACAGTCAACATTCACAAGTCAAGACTTGTACCATCCCAAAGAATAACTTTTCTGGGTGCGAATCTAGACACAACCATCCAAATGGCTTTCCTCACAGAAGAAAAAAAGTCAACTACCGGATTACTTCAAAAACCTGTCAAGACAAACTCAGCTGACTGCAAGGAAAATCCTGCAGGCCCTGGGTTGCATGGCTTCTTGCATTCTTCTGATTCCTCAAGCAAGGCTACATATGAGGAAACTACAATAGTACCTAAGGAGTCTATGGACTCAGCACAGTCACAGCTTGGAAACTTTGATACCACTCATCCCATGCCTTCAAAGGGAATTTCTGTGGTGGGCTCAAGCAAGCCAGTCAAACAGGGGTCTGCCCTTCAGCAAGCCAATAGCCAGCCAAACCATTACAACGGACGCTTCAGACCACGGATGGGGAGCGCACATGGAGGGAAGGTGCATTCAAGGACTATGGTCACAAAAAGAGCTACGCGTGCACATAAACCAAAAGGAAATGCTGGCAATGATACATGCAATCGAGGCCTTCAAGTTATTTCTACATCAAGGCTACCTGCTAATAAGGACAGACAACACTACAGTTATATGGTACATAAACAAGCAAGGAGGCACCCATTCCTACCCTCTTTGCAGACTGGCAATGAATCTATGGGAACTTTCCTTGGTACTCAATATACAGCTGCAATCCCAGTTTGTGCCAGGAAAGGACAATATACTGGCGGACAGCTTAAGCAGGAACATCATGGATGCACACGAATGGATGCTGCACCCAGACATCTTCCATCAGATAACACAATCATGGGGGAGACCGGACATAGACCTCTTTGCCTCCCCACACAATCATCAGCTGGAGAAATTCTGCTCAAGGACATACCACCCACAAGCATGGAAAGTGGACGCCCTCTCTTTCAGCTGGAGAACTCTAACAGTGTATGCATTCCCACCTCTTCCATTAATGACCAAGGTCTTACTGAAGATCAGGGCAGAGCAGCCAAGAGTGATTCTGATAGCTCCGGACTGGCCAAGACAGCACTGGTACCCATTGCTAAAGAGCATGTCACGGACGAAACCATGGCTTCTTCCACAATGGCCGCTTCTCCTGACACAGCACAATTACAAAACTCTGCATTCCAACCTGAAAACATTACAACTAGCTGCCTGGAAAATACCTTGACTCATCACCAGGATAAGCTATCCAAGAGAGTGAAGGGATATCATCATGGAAACTCGCAGGCCTTCCACAAGAAAGGCATACTCAGCAAAATGGAAAAGATTTCATACCTGGAGCACCTCAAAGGGCCTAGATGCAACAGTTATGAACATGGCACATATTCTGGAATATTTGGCAGAAATGCTCCACAATGGCCTGTCTTACTCTTCCATTAAAATTCATGCTTCAGCAATTTCAGCAGAATACAATACTGATCCACCTGTCTTCTCTCATCCTCTCCTAAGACAGTTTCTAAGAGGAATTAAAAACATTAATCCCCCAAGGAATCCACCAGTGCCTACTTGGGACCTTAACTTCGTGTTGGAAAAACTAACACTGCCTCCCTTTGAACCAGCAGCATCTGCAGAACTACAGTTCCTGTCTTGGAAGACTGCTTTCCTTCTGGCCATAACCTCAGCAAGAAGAGTATCTGAGTTACAGGCCCTCATGGCAGTGCAGCCATTTCTTATCATTCATCAAGACAGAATCTCTTTGAGAACCAATCCTTCATTTATGCCAAAGGTGGTATCCAGGGTCTCATTAAACCAAGCTATTCACCTGCCTACCTTCTTTCCAAATCCACAAAACAAAGGGGAAAAGCTTCTGCACACCCTGGACATACACAGGCAGTTGCGCTACTACTTGGACAGAACTAAAAGTAACAGAAAAACTGACCAGCTGTTTGTAGCATATGCTGTTAGTGCACAAGGAAAAGCAATTTCAAAACAGACAATCTCAAAATGGATAGGGAATTGCATTTGTTTTTGTTACTCCTTTCATGGAAAAACGGTGCCAGCTAACATTAGACCTCATTCCACCAGAGCCACAGCCACCTCCACAGCCTTCTTAAGAGGGGTGGCTACCAAGGACATTTTAGAAGCTGCTACATGGAGCTCCGTGCATACATTTTCCAAGCATTACAATTTACCTTTATATTCCAGATGCAGAGCAGGCTTTGCTACAGCAGTCCTGCAGGGCATTTTAGCGACACCATCCTTTACATAGATCCTCCACCCCCAGATTGGCTATGGTATTCTACCCATATGTGATGACTGCAGATGCATCCTTGAAGGACATAATACAGTTTTGTACCTACCATAAATGTAGATGTCCGATAGGTATGCATCTGCAGTCAGGTTTACCCTCCCTCCTTCTCCTCTGTGGTATTTATTGGGTACTTATCCCTCTCATAGCTTGCTGGGGTTATCTATTATGGTGTATTGGTTTTATATATATATGTGTGTATATATATATATATATATATATATATATATATATATATATATATATATATATATATATATATATTTATGCATATATATTTCTGTGCATGTTTGGAATTTATTGCATTCCTCCAAATTTAGCCTTCCTTAGAGGGCACCTGGCATCTGGGGCAAAAAAAACTGAGGAAGATGGCGTCGGCTGACGTTTTTATACCCCAGGCGCTCTGACGTCAGGGAAAGGGCGACCTCAGCCGACGCCGGACCCAGACTTTGGAATCTGGCCGACCGAAGGGCTGCCTGAGGCAGGACAACCCATATGTGATGACTGCAGATGCATACCTATTGGACATCTACATTTATGGTAGGTACAAAACTGTACTTTATGACTACTCTGCCTGCCTGACATACTCTGAGCACAATAGATCATTGATTTAAGGCTTCATGGTCTCCAGCTGAACCCTGACCTCTGGGTATTGCCTGTTTGTGCTTTGCATGCTCCTGTATTTGTGTGGGTTTCTGCTTTCCTCCCACCTCCTTAAAACATGCTACCTAGTTTTATTTTACTTTAAACTAGACAGATGTATTGCTTTTGCTCCTCTTCTTTTGGCCTGGGTCATGGCTGAAAAGGATATGTGAAGGATCAATTCACTTACCCATTTATTAATTAAGTCTGTGAAACCTGTTTATCCGGTTAGGGTCACAAGAAGTCCAAATGTATCCCAGCAGTCACAGAATGTATTTATGCATCTGTTCACTGGAGTAGAAGACTCTTCCAATTGGACCTTTTTCAGGCTTAACCCATATGGTTTTACAAGTCAATAATATAAGGATATAAGGTAATTTATTCTGGAGGGGATGAGATTACATTACTGGGCACACACAGACAGACACACACACGCACACACGCACAAACACACACAGACACACAGACACACATGCACACACACACGCACACACACCATGCTTTTTGCTGGTCTTTAGGACACAGGGAGGATTGTGTACACCCTATACAAGTGATGCTGGTACCCTGGAAACAGATTGGAGAAGGAGCTGTGATGCAGAAATGCTAACTGTTGTGCTTATTTAACAATAAATAAATAAAATAAGTTACTAACTAATATAGCATAACTGAATAATATGGTTAAAAGGTGTATGTGACACAGTGACATCATTTTGTAGAAATACTGTCCACTTTAATTGCTGAATTAAACTATTGAGTTTATATGCACTTGTGCCCTTTCAGAGTGATCGAGTACTCCATTAAAAAAGAAAGTCTAAGCCGTATGCATAAATCACGGATCACTGCATGTTAGTTGTAGTGTAGGAAATGGCTCTAACTCTTTGTACTTGAAGAGCATTATTTGAGTAGCCTAGTTTGTTCTGAGCTTACATTGATGCAGTAAGTGGTGTTGGTGTTTGCAAGACTGAAGATGGTTGTTAATATCAACACTTTTAAGTCAAGTGAAGTAAAGTGGACTAAAATATGTGATCTAGCGGTGACCAAGGGCTGTGTCTGTTATACGAAAGCATGGTGAAGTGGCAGGAATTCCACTCGACTCTTTAAACATAGTCTGTACCCTACAGTTGCAAAGGTTATCCAGTGTTCACAGATAGGCTGGCACATATGACTAGGTCCTGCAAGCACACTGTGTGACTAACTCTGTCCACTACTGACTCAGATGACTGGTGTGCAGGGTTGTCGTATCTCTCCCTGGAGCAGTGAGACAAACATACTTTTCATATTTTGGCTAGAATGTACTGCTGCCCAAAACATTAGTAAGTAAAGCTTTCTGAATAGTTTCATTCTTTGAAAATGAAAAATAACCACTGTTCCACTTCATACTGAGTCATTTGATTACACATCTCAAATGACATGCATTGTAGTTATTAGGATACTATAAAATTCATGGAATGATAATTTGCTTGTTCTCTGAAACCATAAGATGAAATTGCTCTGTTTTGTTTTTATAACCCCTCTGCCCACATTGTGTTGTTTCCACATTATTGCAACAGGATGTTGTGCAGTACTTTGTAGGATCAATCCCACTTGTGCTGTAAGAGGACTTAAAAAGGATGCTTCCTGTAGATGAAATATGGATCCCACTCTTTACAGTTTTATATATTGCATGTATATTACACCACTATCTCTCTCTCTCTGTGCCATGTATTACCTCAGTGCTTTTTGCTATTTTGTCACTTTCATTTAAAAGGTCTGCATGTTGGCTTGCTGTTTGTGTCTGTGTGTATGCATACATACATAATACATAGATAATACTCACAAGTACTTGCATATATGTGCATGTCTGTGTTGTATAAGTCTATGAAACAGTATCTTCTTTACTGACTTATTAATAACATATGATATTTTGAAATGAAATATCTCCTCTTTCGCCAAATAGTGACTTAGCTGCTAAAAGCACTTTTACTAAATGCACCGTAGGTACAAACTAAACATCAGTGTGTCTACCCTCAGCCTAAAACAAAGTCTTTTTTTAAACACACCTTTATTGAATTATCACTTGTGAGAGCGGCAATTTTACATTTATAGAAAAGTAATTAAACTGTATTAACAAACATTATACTTCACATATATTGCTATATATCATATAACCTAAGCAACATTACTTAAATTATTCAAATCCTGCCCCCCTTTTTTTAAACAAGAAAGATAACCTAAAACACTTGGTCTTTGTGAAAAAATATAATCAATATAAAATACAGTGATCTCAAAAACCTAGGATAAAATATTGTAATAGCAGATTTTTTTTTTTACTGCCTACAGATGCATCTGAGTTTACTGTTTTTTTCCCCTCATTGTAGTTTCATTATTGTGGTATACTGCAGATGTAATTGTGTTATCTGAAAATGTGCCCATCACAGAACTAGCACACACACACACTTGAAGAAGCTTTGTTGAAGAGAATAAACAAATATCCCTCTTCAGAATGTATGAGGCTGTTCCACAGATATCACCAAGTCTTTGTTTTTGTTCCACGGAGAATATTAAGATGGCTTGATTGTTTTTTGTTTATTTGTTTGTTTATTGGACAAATGTGTATTGTTGTTGGAGTAGTTCAGAGTGAGTCATACGTGCCTTGTACCACTCTGCTATCCGCTGTAATTATCGGGATGTTGAAAAAGTGAGGAGAATATTAAATGAATGCTGCAGTTTTCAGCATTAATATATTGAGAGCTAATTGTACAGCATGTAATATATTTAATACAGTTTTGCCTACTGGTAGTACTTTGTGTACATGTATGTATGTATGTTTATAGATTCTGTGTGTGTTCACACGCATGTGCATGCTCGAATGCTCAAAAACACAGCCTACAGTTTAACAGTATACTTATCAGAAAATTCACATATGTACTTACATTTGTTTAGTTAAGTAGTGGTTACAATGGATAAGCTTTCCAGAACTTGTATGGTTGCATTTCTTATTTTGTGGTATAATGACCCCCTTTTGGTGCATGCCTTCATTTTGCTTTGTCTTTTGTTCAGCATCATGGGAGAGGCGATGATTAAAATGACTTTCCAGTCTGCAAGCTTAAGTATCGATTCCTTGTCTAATTCCTTGCGTCTGAGATTATGAGGTTGGAAATTAGTTGTCCAGATGAAAGGCATCATCATCAACAAAACTGATTTATCCCATTGTTTTCACTACATGAGAGCAGGATGTCACTTCAGCTCTCGCCACCTCCGTCAATTCAGTACTACTTTCCTACCTTCTTGACAATTATGTCGAATTGTAGTGGGCCTTCTCTCAAGCAATCCATCCATCTCTTGGCTGGCCATCCTTGTTTTCTCTTGCCTTTTTCTTACATCTCCGAAATCTTCTTCACCAAATTGTATTAGTCTTTCCGGCATATGCCCCTAGGCCACTTCATCTTTGACATTTTTTTTTTTTTTCAATCAGAGCTACTTTGGCTTCTGTTCTGATCATTTTTAAATCTTTTCAACGGTGTGCATCCTGCTACCCATCTCTGGCATTTCATCTGCAGCACCTCTGTCTTCTTCTACTTGCACTGCTCAGGTCTCTATACCAGACAGTAGTACTGGTCACACTATTGTTTTCTACACCTTATTGGTCAGCTTCTTTGGCATTCTTGTGTCCTTATTAGTCCGCTTCTTTGGCATTCTTGTGTCCTTACTGGTCAGCTTCTTTGCATTCTTGTGTCCTTACTGGTCAGCTTCTTTGGCATTCTTGTGTCCTTATTGGTCAGCTTCTTTGGCATTCTTGTGTCCTTACTGGTCAGCTTCTTTGCATTCTTGTGTCCTTACTGGTCAGCTTCTTTGGCATTCTTGTGTCACACAATGCCTGACACTTTATCAGGTGGCTGCAACCCCTCAGATTTGATCTTTGATCTCGACATTCAGACTTCCCCTCTTCTCAACCACCCCTCCCAGATACTTGAAGCTGTTAGCCTGTTTCACTATTTTTCCTTCAATTTCAAGTTTCAGGTTCTTCTGATTTCCCCCATTCACTGCAAAGATTAGGTTAGCATTTGCCTTTTCTGTGCTTAGGGACACTGCTAATCCTAAAGAGTTTGTGTGCTGCATGCTGACTGACGAACAGTGCTGGAAGATGGTCCAAGTCCTTATACCCAGAATGTCTCTCAGTCATTTTGGCCTGGTCGTTACCTGCCTGGAGAGCTGCCTTCTCCTTCAGTGCATTGCTTGTGTGTATATCTTTGGAGCAAGATAACTCTGATGAGCAGCTCTCCCCTTGGCTCTTTCTTCTGCTGATGCCCTCCATTTTTATAAATAAACGTATAAGAACATCACATTGTTCACATAAAATAATCATTCTAAAGTGAGACCATGCATTTATGCATGTTCGTGTGATTTTTGTTAAACATTTTCATTATTTATCCCAAACAATTTCCCACGCAAGTGCCACCTTTCCAAAACAGAAAACAGACGTAATTCAGAGAGCTCGTGCTAAGTGTGGTATCCCACATGTGACCCAGAGGGTGACAGGAGTAACAAGAAATAGAGTATAAAGGATTAGTCCAGATAAAATCACTTCTTCTAGAAGATTGAAGAGACTTTCTCTCTGACACCCTCCCTGTGGGAGGAATAAAGACACCTTTTTTAAGTTTCGACTAGTTTATTCAGTTAAGTAGATCGATAGATGAGTGGTCCTGTTCTAAATGCTTTACAGTCACAATTTCGAGTGAAGGTTTGGCGACCACGGGATGTCAAAGTATGGTTGGCTGAATCCCACGTTGCTGAACCTTCATTTGTGCGAGTCCCAGTTCAGTGAATGCACAGTGCATTCGCACATATGAGGTCGATCTTATAACTAGAGTTCACGGTACAGTAAAGATTGGGAAATGTACACTTTTCCCCACTGTAATGCGATCTCTGAGTTGGAATATATAATTTGCAGGGGGTGTGGGAGGCGCAGCCCCTATGGGGGGAGGGGTGCAGGGGAGCTTGCCCCCCTGCAATAATTGTCATGTCACATGATGTGCAGTGTCAGACTGCAGTTCTTCGGATGTCGAGAATGGTCGAATTCACAACAGGAAGTGTGTTTGCGGCATTCTGATCTTCTCGACATTCCGAGTCAAACTTCTTAGTTGATATTTAAGGTAGGAATTTATTTTGACTGCATGATAGTAAACCGTTCTAAACCCTTCCAGAACAGCTAACAGATGAAATGCCACTTTCTCCCAAACACTTTGTGCTTGTCCTTTTCCATCTTGAACGTAGCACTGCTTTCCACACAAGTACTAGAGACTTCTGTGATTCATAGATCACTACTAGGCTGTTAGTCTACAGACCATTACAAGCCTAGCCAATAACCAGCAATCAGAATCAAACCCTGTACATTGTATCTGTTATGTAAAAGGTTAGGAGTAAGGATAACTGTTCAGAATAAGGGATCCTAGCTACAGCTAATTTAGAATTATTTAACAAAAAAAATAAAGTCATCTTTCCAGGGGAAAAAGCAGTTGAGTTAAGGGTTCTTGTCTGATAAATTACCTCTTCTGTCTGACACAGTTAATACTCACTTAAGTGTTCCAAAAAAGCCAAACAAACTAGGAAAAAACGAAAAAGCCAAGGAAAACGTTGCACCAGGCGAAAAGCAGAATAGCAAATTGATAATCCACTCGCTGCTAGACACAATGTCAGGTGAAATAAATTCAGCAACAGTTCGTAATTATAACGTTAGAGCTTTTATTACACACAAGCACTTTCGGAGAGAATTCTATCTCTCCTTCTTCAGACTAAAGTGAAACAGTCAGATTTTACAGCATCTCCGTTAAATAGGGTGCCAATTAGACAATCAGTTAACAACTTATAACATTAATTAGCTAAAATACATACTCATTTGTTTGTGTATTAAAAACACTTAAAACCCAGCTGCTAAAAATCCAACATGCTTCACTGCTTTAAATACATGATTTTTTTAAAAACATAATTTTAAAACAATAATAATTTAATAATAATTTATTCACTACTCACAACTCTTTCACTTATCAAGTGTTCATACATTTTTATAAATGCTACACAATAAAAAATTCAAGCTTATAACTTTAATATATTCTTAAAGGTAAATAAACAGACGCTATTTAAATTATTATAGCTATAATGGTAGCGATATTTCCTAGTTGTTATCAGTGATGTTAACTAAACCAAATCTAAGCGTTATACCTTATTTCCCTTATTGCACTTATAACTGTAATTTTAGCGTCCTGAAAGGGCTATTAGCTCTTTTACCATCTAAGTGATTAAGAATATGTTTACTGTGTATGTGTTTTTATGGACATGGTTTATTAAAATTAATATAAACCTAATTTCAAACTTTTTACTTATATTTAATCAAACTATTATGCCCATGCAGGAAAGCCCGTAGGTGGTTGTATAGCCCCTCATTATAATCCACCAAAAGCCTTTCTGCACAGACTAAACTTAAAAAATAAAAATCAAAATCAAAAATGTCCCAAACCAAATGTTTATCAAAAAAGATTATGCAAATAGCACACTCTGCTAATGTGTCCATCGTGAGTGTCATAACATAGTCAGATAGGGGTTTGAATCCTGCAAGTGTGTGTGTTTGTTTGAGGAGGATTCGTGTGGGTGCAATTAAGGGTTGGGAGGGTGGCCTAATGGTTAAGGTATTTGCCTTACAAGCACAAGGTGCAAGGTTTGAGTCTCACAAGGGATAACTGGCTAGGCTTAAAATGGCTCACAAGGGCAATTAGCTTAGTATGAACCTATGACACCAAATAACAAATTAGCTTATAATACAATGTCCAATCATAAGTTAAATAAAATATTTATATGCATTGTAAAGATGTTCCATAAACCACTAGAAGCAAAAAGCCAACGCGGGCATATCAAAGAAAAAAGAAGAAAAGGGAGGCAATAAACTATAGAAAAAGTTATAGAATATGCACGTCATAATCTCTATAAAATTAAACCTTATCTTTTAAGTGTCAGTAATTTTAAAATACAAGTAAGCGATATCGCTTCATTTAGGCCTGGCTGTCCTCAGCTGCCATAGCAGTTCTTCTTTTTCTAGTAACAATTGCCATGGCCCTGAGTTAGCTTGTGCCTTAATTTGCTTCAAAACCATAAAGTTGAAATTATGTTCATTGTTATGAATAATGTAGCGAGCTAATGCGTTGTTAATGTCGTTCTTAGAAATGGCGTACAAATGCTCATACACTCTTTTATGCAATGCCCTCTCAGTCTTTCCTATGTAGAAAGCCGGGCATTGCTTACAGCTTGCCACATAAACAACACCTTTGGAAGAGCAGCTGAAATTACCCATTAATCTATATTTCACATTGTTTATTATAACGTAACTGCCCTCCTGAACAAATTTACATTGATTGCAAAACCCGCACTTAGTCATGCCTTTCACCCTGTTAAAAGTAGTGTGTCTGTTCCTTTCCAATAGTGCTTTTAAGTTAAATCCTTTCCTAAAAGTTATACTAGGTGTTGTTCCAAGTAGTTGGTGCAAATTTGTGTCTTCCATTATATTTGCCCAATTTTTCTGTAGGATTTTCCTTATATAATGGTGGTCAATGGAAAATGTACACAAAAACCTAACTCCCATATCAGGTTCATTGCCTATTCTGTTCCTATTTACAATCATGTCTTGGTTAGCTATCAAGTTCAATCCTTTACCATTAAGAATGGGCTTAAAATGGCCAGATTCCCTTTTACATCTAACCTCAGAGGAAATCTCCAAAATAAGTGAATCCGGATATCCTCTATTCAAAAACATGCTGATCAAGTTACTACACTCCTTGTGGAAATCCTCATCTTTGGTGATCATCCGTGCCGCCCTCACCATCTGCCCCTTCACTACCGCTTTTTTCTGATGGATGGGGTGGCAACTACCAAAGTGGAGAAACCCATTGGAGTAGGTGGGCTTTCTGTAAATGTTACTAATGAACATGGAAGCCTCATTGTCTTTAGTCAGATTTATGTCTAAAAAGCTGATTTCTGTGTCATTCACTTCAAATGTAAAATCTAAAAAGTCGGTCATGGTTTTGATGTTGTCTATGAATGTGGCCACCATCTCCAGGGGGCCTCTCCATAACATGAACATGTCGTCCTGGTACCTTGTGTACCAGGCGACATGCTCCTTGAATAACAAATTATGGAACAACAATGTGTTTTCCCATTGTGCCATTACACAGTTAGCAAAAGAACCCCCACAAGGTGAACCCATTGCTACCCCAGAAGCTTGTCTATAGACCAAATTATCAAAACTGAAGAAGTTGTATTTTAACACTAGTTCTAATAAGGTCTCAGTTGTGTAGATAGTGTTTTGTTCCACATTTCTTGACTCAAGGAACTCCCTCACCCAATTCAACCCTACCTGCTGTGGAATAACAGTATAAAGTTCCTTCACGTCCACAGTCAAAAAACTTAAGTTAGGGTCAAAGGGTATTCTGTTGATATTCTCTAGGAAGCTCCACGAGTCCTTACAAATCTGATTTTCCTTTTCTATATATGGTTTCAAAACACTGTCTACATATTTGGCACAGGCCACCAAAATAGACCCCCTACCATCAACTATAGGTCTAAATGGGGGGTTATAGATAGATTTATGGATTTTGGGGTTTCCGAAGAACGAGGGCATTCTCGGAGCTACAACACTAAGATAGGAATGGGTATGTGTGTCAATGAAATCTTCCAGGAACAGATCCTCAAGCGTGGACCTAACCTTATTGTATGCTATGTTAACCTCATTGGTGCTAGTTTTTTCATATGGGCCATTATTCAAGTGGATAGTAAGTTTGTTGATATAGTCCACTTGATTCATGAAAATGAGCCCATTACCCTTATCGGGTTTCATGACCCTAATATTACAATCCTGTAATAATTTAATAAAATCACGTTCTTCAGATGTTATGTTAAGGCTGTGTTTATATTTGTTGTTAAATGAATTTATAGCCAAGAACCTTAAATCTAGTTCACAGGATTTTTCAAAAGCTTTAAGATTACCTACTAATGGCGGGTTGAATAAACTAGCTATTCTAAAAGGTCTAATGAGTGAAGAATTCTTGCCTAATATAGTCAACAGATTTAATTTACGAACATACAATTTCAGGTCTACAAGTGTTTTAACCAGGTCCATGCGGGTATCAGGGACAAAGGACAGTCCTTTTGAAAAAAAGTCAGCCATCGCAGTAGTAATGTTGAGGGTGGTGTAATTAAAAATCTTAAAATCACCCTCATTACTGCAAACAATCACCGGCTGACTAAACCCCTTAATCATTTGTTGTTCTGGTTCTGTTTGTTCCTCAAAGTCATTCTGTTGGTGTTCGACCTCAGGTTCCTCTGCCGAAAATTCTGGGCCTGCCCAAAACCCTGTTGATGTTCTACCCGTGTCTGTCCTGCCCCAATAGCAGTACCACCCTGCTTCCGTCCGTTAACCTTGACATTGCCAATAGGTACATGATTTTGTTGTTGGTTGTTGTCAAGCTCAACTTCCCCTTCTTCGTCACTAAGGGGATCATTGTTGTTGTACCCTTCTTCCAGAAAATTATCCAACTGGTACATGTCATTGCTTTTATTACCTACATTTTTCTTATTTAAATTAGGCAAAGCTCCCCTAGGCTTGTTACTGGATAAGTTAACTTGTGGGGGTTTTGGATAGGCTTTGCTGTCAGCATATTGTTTTATGTCTCTAGTAATTTTCTTTCTCTTGTTGTCACACAATTTATTAATAGTGGCATCAATGCTGGAAAACACACGAGAATAATCATATTTGTAACGCAAGAAATCATAGTTACTTTTGATATCATTTTCCAAGCTAGCCAATTCATTTCTGTAAACTTCCACCTGTTGTGTATAATAGTCAATTAACATAGTTATGTACTCAAAGCTATGCTGATCAAATAAAGCCAAAAGTTTTTTGTGAAAATCCGATCCATCCTCAAGACCCACAGGAAACCTCCATTGCCTCAACCCCTTGGGGACTATTCTCTTGTCCAAACATTCAGTTAAGTAGGAGATTTCGAGCTGTAGCTTTTTGCATCTAAATAGCTTGTAGTCGAAATCCCCAATAAGTTCTGCAATATTGTTAATGTTAGCCTCCTCAATACTTTCTGTATTAACCGCCCCTGTTCCTGTATTGTCAGGGACTGAGAAAAAGTTCTTTTTGTTTAAATATAACAAAACCGTCGGGACGGAATCGTTTAAAGAAATAACAGTACCTTGTGTTGCAGTGTTCCTCCATACTGTAGCATGCCCTTGTCCGGCAGGAATATCGCTTACATCCGATAGAACTGAACTAGTTGGTTGCTGGCTTCTAGTTCCCATGCTAAGAACCGGTATGCCTCCATCATTGCCAAGATTAGCATACAATGCTAAGAATACAAATGAGTATGTATTTTAGCTAATTAAAATTATAAGTTGTTAATTGATTGTCTAATTGGCACCCTATTTAATGGAGATGCTGTAAAATCTGACTGTTTCACTTTAGTCTGAAGAAGGAGAGATAGAATTCTCTCCGAAAGTGCTTGTGTGTAATAAAAGCTCTAACGTTATAATTACGAACTGTTGCTGAATTTATTTCACCTGACATTGTGTCTAGCAGCGAGTGGATTATC